>NC_082700.1:20509210-20809210 GCF_949987515.2 Delphinus delphis
AAGGTATTATAACCTGTTTTAGAGGATGGTGGGAAGGCTGGTGTGTACACACTGGGGGAGGGAGAGGGTCAAATCTTCCGCTCCCAAGTAAGAAGTTAAAAAAGAATTGAACCTGAACAATCAAGACATAAACATAGCCTCTAGAAATATGAAGTAGCAGAAGAAATAGCTAAACTGTTGAAAATAATTGTTTCTGGGGAATAGGAATCAGAGGTAGAAAAGGAATGTGTCAGGAGACCAGTGTTTCATTATAAACCTGGAGGTAATGTTTGACTTCTAAAACGATGCACATGTATTACTTTATTAAAAAATTCAAATGTATGTCCACACAAAGTGTGTGCACAAATGTCCACAGCAACGTTATTCATAATATCCAAATGGTGGAAACAACTCAGATGTTTATCTGTTAATGAATGGATACATAAAATGTGGTGTATCTGTAGAGTGGCTATTATTCTCCCATAGGAAGGAATGAAGTACTCATCCATGTTACAACATGAACGAGCCTTAAAAACCTTCTGATAAGTAAAAGAAGCTAGACACTAAAGACCACATATTGTCCAGTTCCATTCATAGGATATGTCCATAACAAGAAATCTGTAGGGACAAAAATTACAATAGTGGCTGAGGGTTTGGGAGGTTGGGGGTCAAATGGAGAGTAACTGCTGGTGCTTTCTTTTGGGGGGTGATGAAAATGTCCTGGAATTACATAGTATGATGGTTGCCCAACTCTGTCAGTATACTAAAAGCACTAAATTTCACTTTTAAAAGGTGAGTTTTATGGTATGTGAATCATATCTCAATACAGCCATTATTAAAAAAATAAAGGGGAAATGGGTTGCCAGAGGATAGGGCTGGAAGATAATATTTTTACTAAATAATTCATTGCATCTTTTGAATTTTGAGCCATGTGCATATATTATTAATCAAGAAATTAACTTTTAAATTTAAATGGATAGTATTTAAAACATGATGAAAGAGAATGTCATAATCAACACTATCGTATCCAACACTTGTTTTTGCCAAATCTCAACATTTTGCTGTGGACATAGTTGAATTCTTCTGTCTACCTTCCCACTACCTCCCTAACTTGCCAGAGTAGCCATGTTCTTGAATTGGTATTTATCATTTCTCAGACATATTTTTATTATAAACACACACAGGTACAGACATATCCATAAACCACACTATAATAGTTCTTTAAAATGTATACAAATATATTAGTAGTATTCCGCAACTTTTGCTTTACACCAACTTTATATTTTCAAAGTTCACTCTTACTTAGTCAATCTAGTTCCATTCACTCATTTTAACTTCTGGATACTGTACTGAACCACAGTTTACATATTCCCTCTCCTGTTATCTTCATATTTTTTCTGTCAAGCAAAATTGCAGTAAACATTCATTCGTTCATTCATGCCATCCCATCACTGGGCACTGCGGCTGCTCGAAGAGCCGTAAAGACCTGCCCGAAGTTGAGCTTATTTTTGGGAGGAGACAGTAAGCTTCATCTTTAACATGTGTGTTAGAAGTTGTTAAATCTGTGGAAGAACAGAGTGAGGATGATTGGAAACGACAGGAGTAGGAGTACAGTTTTAAATAGCTGGTCGTGGCAGGGGAAGTACAAGTCATCTGTTTCTGTGATACTGCTGCCTCGTAAAAAACCTTCAATCTCAACTGTTTACAACAACAAACCTAGATTCCTGCGTCAGCCGGGATGGCTCTGCTTCAGAACATGGTGAGCTGGAGTTGGCCTGGGCTGCGGGTCAGTTTCAGGTTGGCTTCATGCATCTCCTCATTCCCTTTGGACAAAGATGGGATTTTCTCATGGTAAATGTACTCAGAAGTACAGGAGACCAAGTTGAATCACGTAGGCATATTCAAGACTTCTGTTTGTGTCCTGTCTGCTAACGTTCCAAAGCTCAAGCAAGTCGCGTGCAATAAGCTCAGGTAGGAGGAGAAGCATCCTCCACCTGCCTGAGTGGGAGGTCCTGAGCCATCTCACAGCAAGGATGTCAGTGTATAATTCTGTAGTGGAGAAGTAGTGTAGAATTGGAAACTATAATTTTTAAAAATTGAAGGAAGAAAATAAAACTAATACCTAATTCATAGGATTATTGTGAAGAATAAATAAAATAATGTATGTGAACAGTCTAGTCCAGAGCCTGGTTTAAATATTACAAGACTGGTTAACACATATAGCATTTCCTATGTGCCACACACTCTTCCAAGTTCTCTACATGTATCAGTCGACCTCACCCTCACAACAGCGTAGAACAGACACTGTTCTTATCCCCATTTTCTAGATGAGGGAACTTACGCCAGTGAAATCAAATAATTTGCCCGAGGTCACATAACTAATACAATAGTAGAGATGAGGTTTGATAACCAGACAAGTGGCCCAGCATCTTTACTCTTAATCACTCTGCTATGATCCCCCTGCATGCCCCCCAGACCCCAAGTCTGGGTTAATGCTGTGTGTTCTCACGGGCACCCAGCTTTGCTTTTGTCATGGTTCTGAGTACCACTGTGAGGTCACTTGTCTGCGTCCTTGAATACAGTGGACATTCTGCCAAGGCGGAGATTGTGCTCACCTTAATTACTCTCATTCCCTGCCCATCAAATATCAGGGGTAGGGGATGGGCAGTAGAGTGAGGCAGAGGCATTTTCCCCTTTGAACAATCCCCACAGTGCATGAAGGGGAAGTGAGGAGAGTATAAGCCATTAAAGATGCTAGAAAAACATGAGATAATTGATGGAGCAAGGTATCTAAGTAAGTAGAAGATATAAGATTAAGATTAAAATGAGGAACTATTGACCTTGAGAAGATAGAAGAACAACTTCTCTTTTAAGAGTGAAAGAGAAGGAAAAGATGGGTCTTTTAATTTTTTTAATATTCCATAAGAAAACAAGTTGTCCCATTTATTGAGGAACTGGTCCTCATTTATTTTAATGCTTCCTTATGCCAAGTTCACACGTACACAGGGAATTGTTTTTGATCCATTCCCTTAACCAGTACATACTCTTTGTAGTATTTCTACTATAGCTCTGTAATATACTTTAATTCCTAGTACCCTTCTTGATATATTTCAGAACTGTATTTGGTTATTCTCATGCAGTTATTCTTCCTTACATATTTTAGATTTAATATTTCAAGGGCCATAAAATCTGTTGGCATTTTAATTGGAAATGAATTGAATTAATAGACTAAAATGGGGAAATTAAACATTTTCAAGAAAATGGCCATGTCTCTCCATATATTTTCCTATTTTTTGGTCAATTATTTTATGTCCATGTATAAAATTTTATAACTTTTTCCATACAGGTTTTGCCTATATATTATTACAAATGCTACTACTACTATACAAATTGAGCCAGATATCATTTTAAGTAATTTGCAAGTAGTATTTAACTTAATCTGTACATTAACCCTCTGAGAAAAGTGTCAATTATTATTCCCATTGAAAAGATGGGTCTTGTGAGAGTTGAGGCTAGAGAAGGAAGCTCACACCAGATGACTCGGATCATCTCAATCAACAAGGGGCAGGAATATTGGGCCAGGAAAGGATGCAGGCTGGTAGGGAGATAAAAGCAAGAGGAGAGAGTTTGGAATAAATGTCTAACTTTTGGGTTCTGTGATCTCTTTAATCCCATGATAAATAGTATGATGGACCCAGAAAAAAGCATACATACAAAATCATGCATAAAGAGTTAGGGGGCCACGGACCCCAGGTTGAGAATACCTGCTCTCAGGAATTAATGAAATTGAATAAAAGCATTTCTAAGAAGTAATCTGAAGGCAAACAGCTTGAATTTATAGCATTTCAAGTCTATGTTTCTGGGACTTTCTTCAGCAACATTCAGTAGCCGGGGAGTAGCAGCTGATGCGGTTTTAGGGATTGAGGCTGTGAGCTCCATAGCCACCCAGGGTGGGATAAAGTAAGGAGGGCAGTAGGGGTAGAGGGAAGGCAAAGCACAGGCCACTTAAGAGGCAGAGGTGGCAGTAGAGGCATGTGGATGGTGGGGTAGGAAGTGGGAGAGGTCCTCTCTGGGTGTAGGCCATCAGGGGGGCATGACCTACAGAGAACGTAAGAATAATAAAACCAAAATCAGTCTGCTGTTTATTATCATGATGCACAAGCAATTCTAAACACTGACAGTGATAAAGTATTCCTCTCCAAAAAAGCCTTGGTCTAAGACCTAAACAGCTGACTGCCGCCGGGTAGCCTTGTGCCACTTGAGGCAGATAGAGAGATTACGATGGAGGGAGTGGTCTAGGATGTGGGTGAGGCAGTGGTGGGAGGCTGAGGTGGGGACCACAGCTGGCGGGTGCTAGAGAGGAGGGTTCCTTCAGGCGGGTGTTTGCAGGCAGCAGAATTCAATGGCTTTCATCTCCTGGAATCTAGATGTTGACTGGAATCCAACGAGCTTTTTTTTTTTTTTTTGACTTGAATCAGCTGCTAGGCATAACCGCACATTTCACCCTCTTCAAACATCAGCTCTGCTCACATCTGCATCTGCCTCGATGTTCCACTGCCTTTTTCACCCCTTTTTATAGCAGATGGCATTTATTTACTTACATGCTTTTCTCCTCTACAGACTGTGTGCTCCTTAAGAGCAGCGATTGTGTCTTACTCATTTCTGAATCACCAGTGCCCCCAGACAGGCACTCAAACACCTACTGAACCCATGCACAAGTGTATTTTGCTCTTGTTTTAGATTCCTCAGATGTCCAGTGACCAGGCACCAGTAGCCGCCATGCTGCTGCTCTCCTCCCAGGTAAACGAAATGAATCTCTGTTCTTCTTTATGAAGTGTTACTGCCACACCTCCATTCCACCCTGAAACCACAGGGATGCAATTAGGGAGATCCACAGTATTTCGCGTATTTTCATCCTTCAGACCATCAAGACAGTATCTGTGCTGCTGCAGAGTCCTGACTGATGAGTATTCACCCCAGAGTGAAAACCACCAGCATTTGGCTGCTTTGTCGTGTGATCAGCCCTGTCACGGTGATGCCTGGATGTGTCTCTGGTGTCCTGAAAGAACTTAGGTGCCTCTGGAACCCCACCCCCTGCGATGAATTACTTGGGAGTAATTATGCAATGGAGAAAACGGGGTCCAATTCACCCCCTCAGTCTTCCCTGGGGAGTCACAAGAAAGTTGACAGTTCTCTGTGAGGTGAACCACTTCTAGAATGGACTGAATCTCCACCATCTATTCCTATTCTTCTGCCCACCCTCTCCAACAAGATGGCCCCTGTAGGGTTCTGACCAAGACACTGCCACACCGCTGACTAATGAAGTAGAGAAACCAGAACAGCTTGGTCTGATATTTGAGGTTGGAAGCAGGAACTTTCTAGAGGAGAAGTCAAAGAAGCAAAAGGAGTATAATGGCAGCCCCCCAACCGTAGTACCCACTGGTGGGGTCCCAGGCCCCTCGCAAATACAGAAGCGTATTGAACAATCAAGCATCTTCAACTCACCATCAGAGCTGGAGCAGAGCCTCAGATTCTCATTCCTCAATAGCAGGCTGGGTGCTGGAGCTGCACACAGGCTCTGGGCAACACGGAGACAGACTATGTGTAATGTTTGGTCAACATTACTCAGGATACTATACAACCTTCACATCCTCTGTTAGGCTGTGAGCGCTTGAGCGCTTCCATTCGAAGATGAGAATTAGCCCTCAGGACGAGCATTCGGGGTTCGGGCATAGAACTGAGATATTTTAATTCTCTTGCTAATTTTCTAAAATGTGCGTTCAAAAACTAAGTGTGGTCTCTAGGAAGGAATTTAGCAGCATTGGACTATAGCAGCTGCCTAAGTGACCCGCTGGTGCTCTTTGTAGGAAGCGTCTAAATAATTGAAATCTTTAATTGGGTTAAAGAGATCCCTAGTACATAGGTGCTCTATAAATAAAAGAATGAGTAAATAATATGGTGACCTTCCCTTTCGGGCCCCTCCCCTTAAAGAGATCATTTTGTTTTGTTTGCACCAATAAGATCACTGTTCAGGGACTCTCGAGAGGGGTTTGGTTTCACCTTGGGGTGGGGCTTTCCCAAGGAACTCCCTTCTAGCTTGTTTCAGGGATGCTGCCACCTCTTCCCTTGGCTCTTTCATTAAAAATGAATAATTTGTTTATCTTTGCTGTAAGTAGCTAGGCACCAGAGCATTGCGTTCGCAATTAGGGGCAGATCAAGAAGTCAGGGTAGCAGGCTGACCTTGCCTTGTTATCTGAAATCAACAGGTTTAAGTAGCCCAATGCCTACAAGACAGCTAGAGGGGAAAGAAAGGGAAGGAGAGAGAAAAATGCTCATAAAGAGGAAGTGGTAAGAGGCTTCTGAATTTCAGTGTGACCTGTCAGGTGATTTTTGCAGGGGAGGGGACATGAGAAAAAAAAAAACACGTTAAGTAAAAATGTCCTTATAAAGACAAAATCTATTTCTTTCCTGCCTGATGATTTGTCATTCTAGTCACTTCCTGCCTTGTGACCACACACCCGGGGTTGACAAAGTTGTTCTGCAGATCAGAAAGAAGGGAGTTTCTGGTCACGTACCAGTACCACTGAGAACAGTTTTGCTACCAGGTAAATTTCCTTTGTCTTTTTGTCATTTCTAAGTGTTTATGATGTTTTGCTTGTTGGGCGGCTCTGGTTCTGTGGATTGTGGATTTTGCCCCCAGGGGACTAGAGATCTGAGCACCTGTCGCCCTTGTCCGCTATGAGCCAGGGCACCGTTTAACTGCCCAGCAAAGCTCCAGCCACATCTCGTGGCCGCCCAGAGTGGGACCCTCCCCTCCGCTCTCTGGGGTGGCTTCTTCTCCAATTATATGCAGTTATCACCCCCCCCCCAAAAAAAACTATGATGTTTGCTTCCTTTTTAAACCAAACCGTGTTCTGATTTATTTCTATTGCTTTATTTCTGGGAGGCTATTTACTGTGATTTGATCTACTTTCAAATGTTCTCAGGAAAGTGGACATTGATCGTTTAGATGCTGTTGCGCGTTGGCCTAATGGGGATAGTTTAACTTTAGCTCCTGTGGTTCTGTTTTTCTAAAAAACTCCTTTACAGTACTTTAGAGGATGTGCTAACATCTTGAGTCATATGTTACTGAGTGTGCTACTGGTTATTTGAGTGATTTTGGGTACCGCTGGTTTTCAATGGGTGTGCTTAATAACCACATGGAATTAGAGGCTGCCTCTTCTCCATTTATTCTCTAAAAATAAAAGCAATTTGTGTTGCTTAATTGTACTGTTTTGTAGAATTGTCTGAACTATTTGGTATCCCTGTGATCATACAAATGACCATTAATTATGGAAGAAAGGCTTCAGTCTATAATAGAAATTCTTATAAAGTTGATATGGGATATTTATTCTAGAAACTTTATGGAAACATAGACTTTGAAACTTGTAGCATCAGCCTTTATTAATTACCATTATTCAACAATATTTAGTACCATTGACAGATGATAAACATAAAAGCCATCCGGACTGCAAATGGATTCATTTATCCACACACTTATCAAAACCCAATTTTTCTTAATCAAGTATAGCAACTTGTTTTATAAAATTACCTCCTCAGGACAACTTAAAAAAAAAAAAACTGTCGTTAAACGAAGGTGATTTATCCACACGTCTTGCTTTTGAATTTACATAATTTATCATAATTGGTTTCTAGTAAATAAAATGGTTTAAAGAACATCTACACAGGCAAATTTCAATGGAGTTAACTGCTTACCTATAAATGTGAATTTCTGAAGTTGTAAAATGTGATCGTCAATATTGCTTGACGCATCTCACCTGAATAGGTTTTTTTGTTTTTGTTTTTGTTTTTGCGGTATGCGGGCCTCTCACTGTTGTGGCCTTTCCCGTTGCGGAGCACAGGCTCCGGACGCGCAGGCTCAGCGGCCATGGCTCACGGGCCCAGCCGCTCCGCGGCACGTGGGATCCTCCTGGACTGGGGCACGAACCCGTGTCCCCTGCATCGGCAGGCGGACTCTCAACCACTGCGCCACCAGGGAAGCCCCCTGAATAGTTTTAAACTAGCAAAAATGTGGAGCTGAGGGAGAAGGACTTGGACCCCTAAAAATAACAGATTAAAACTATGCTATGTCTTATTTTAAGTAAAAATATTAATGAGAATAAAATGAATTAGGATGCAAAGGTATGTCAGTATTTTCCTTACATCGGG
Source organism: Delphinus delphis (assembly GCF_949987515.2). NCBI lineage: Eukaryota > Metazoa > Chordata > Mammalia > Artiodactyla > Delphinidae > Delphinus > Delphinus delphis. Next base: position 20,517,398 of record NC_082700.1, read on the forward strand.
AGGAAATAAAAATGGAATCAAGTTTAGATTGTTAAAGCATCAACCTGATACCCATTTCTCTTCATTCTTGTTCACTCCCAGCAACATCAGGGAAGAAACTTCTGGGTCTTGCCTTTTGAACAAGCACTGCTGAGGTGGGACATTTCATTAGCTATCCCAGGGATACTTTCTTTTGTCACATTTGAAATTTTGTCTCCTTCATAAATTGTGCCTTGAAACAATCGGTAATTTGGGAAACAATTTCCGTGTTTTAACACCATTTCTAATTCTTTTGCTGAACGCTTTGGGGAATGGGAGGCCACAAAGTAACTTTCTCATTCAAATGTATCTATTTAAATTAGGACAGAACACGTAGTAATACCACTTAATATTGATACGTACTTACTATGTAAGCCACTCTTCATGCATGACCTCATTTAATCCTCCCAACTACTTTTAGAGATGAGGAACGGGCTTAGATGGTTGAAGGACACGGCCCAAGGTCACAGGGTGAGGGGCAAGGGCGGTAGGTAGCCAGGATTTCTGGCTCCATTCTGCCTCTCTGTAAGCGTCCGTCTATTCCAGAGCCTATCTTCCCCACCAGCATCTTTTTCCCAGATGTACCCCGTTATAGGCTTTTCGTTCTGAAGCTGACTGAAGAGATCTTAGCATTCATGATTTGAAGAGAGAAAGAAAGAGGACAACAGTTTGCAATAAACCCAGAAACTTTTTCATAAATAAGAGGTATCACTGTGGGTTTCATATAATAATAGAATGAAGTGTTTTCTTTTAAGTAATGCATAATTTTACTCAAGAATTGTGTGCCTTCACAAACCTGCCTCAGCCACTTTCCCAACCTTATTTCTTGTCACTTCCTTCTGCTCTAGCTGCCACCTCCCACCTCTCCCCCTCCTCCCTCCACTTACCCACATGCCAAGTGCACAAGTCCACAAACCACCGGAAAGTTCCATGCTCTTTCACTCCTTTTCACTCCAACTGCCTTTCCAAGTGCTTTCTTCTTTATCTGTGAAACTTTTGGTCACTTTTTAAGGCTTATTTCAAGAAACCTGTCCTTTTGCAGGGCTTTCCTAGTGGTTCTTGCCTCTACCGATTCTTCTGTGTGTGTTTGTTTAATGCTTTGAGTTTAGAGTAAGTAGAGCAGTAATCATATTGCTTTCCTTTCAAGTGCTTAATTTGCTGACAGCCTGAGCTCCTTCTCTGTCTCTCCTGGCAGGTAGTAGGTGCTCGTGATATTTATGGAATTTTTTCTCAGTTCCTTAGATACGCAGAGAAGTCTTTTTTTAATTTCACTTGTTAACCTAATATTTACTGAGTTCCCCCAGTGACTGCTATGAACGGAGATATAACACCATTACAGTATTTTGCTTTCTAACATGCTTCCTTTTTGTCAAAGCACTATTCTTCATTTTAGTCTCAAAGCACTAAATAGACATTGACTTCAAGGCATTTAAGGAATTGTCCAGTGACCACAGCCAGCAGGCAAAATTAATCTTATTATTTTAGTTTAAATACATTAATTGAGCTAAAACTTAGCTACCCTTACCAAAATTATGTACCTGATAATAAGCATATTGGATGACCAAGAGCACAGGAACAGATACCATTAACTTTTATTTATTCATTTTGCACTCTTCTCAGAAAATTCTCAAGTCAACGTCTCCTTGTTGCCAAAAAAGTGAAGGCTCCTCTGCGTATATGGGGGAGATAGCAAACGAATTCTAAAATCAGGTTAGGTAAAATAAAAATAAGAACTTTTCTCCTAAGGTTATATTTACGAAGAGTCAAAAATTTATAAAGTAAAATTATAAAGTCTGATGACTGTATGACTAATAGATTTTATAGCAAAGTGACATTATTTAGATTCATGTAATTGTCTCCTTAGGATATTTTTTGTTTGCTAGTTTTCCAACTCACAGATACCATCAAATGAAATGATTCTATTCCATCTGCGTATGAACCCTGCAGAAATAAAAATTAGAATTAGAGTCCGCCAAAATATAAAACTAATCAGTGTCAGCAGACTCCAAGAGTTTCAAGTTTCCCTATTTTACCAGATGGCAATGCACTTCTTAAAAGAGTTCATGTTTCACATTGTTTTCATTTTGAAGTATAAGAAGTTACCACCCAATCAGATATTCATCTTCTAGGAGCATCTCCCTACAGCTGCTGTGACCACTGGGCTCCCCAGATGGCAATTCCCCGTTGCTTTCCTCAGTTGCCTCCTGATTGAACTTCCTTATGCTGTTGACTGTTCCTGTTGTTTTGTTTGTCAATTTCAGTCATTACATCAGTTTTCCCAGCAATTTCATAGTCACTCCATCTTGTAAGATACTGTAAGCAGCAGATGGGGAACAAAGAATTTCCATTCATCATCCTAATAATGACAGCTTAGCCTTCTATACTACTGTTTTGGATTGAGTGTTTTTCTAAGCGTTTTGACCGTATTAATGCATTGAGTCATCACAACAATCCTGTGAGGTAGGTATTGGTGTTATCTTCATGTTGGAAGGCAAGTTAATCCATTCAAGTATTTCATTACTTTAATTTTCTACAATTGAATTAATTTTATATTAACTACTGAATTCCAGGGGAAACCTCCTGGCATAAACAGGCAGCAGGCCATGGTGCTTATTTGTACCTAGGCCTTGAGTTGCACACAGATAATAATAATTTATCCTAAATAAATGCATCTGTATCATTAATTGCTTTTATTAAAGACTATTCTTTGTCAACATCATCATCATCAGTATTTACTCAGCTCCTCTGCACTTGACTATTTGGTTTTTACCAACTTATAGACCTGTGTATAGGTCACAAAACATGATCTCTACCCTCAAAAGCTTTGAAAAGTTCTCAGTCATAGAAGATTAGAATACTTGAGTCAAGTGGCATTCCCATTTTCTAACTGTTGTGATTGATAGACATGAATAAATTAAACAATTTAGTATTTATACCCAAGCACACATATCTATAATTACATAGTAATGGCCAAATATAAGTGTCCTAAAAAATGTGAAAGAATGAAAGATTGTTTTAATTGTGAGCTGAAGAATAGAGGTAAAAAGTGACCCACTTACTGAGTTAAAATAAGTTTTGCTCAACTTCAGAGCCACGCCTGCCTCAGCCCCACCTTAAGTTATAAGGAGGCTTGTTTCTCAAATATAGTCCGTTGTTTTTTCTGGCAGAAGGAAAAGCTAAGATACTAAATTGAGGAACTTGCAAAGAAAGCCACAGTTTTGTGGTTGCAGCATTGATTCTTGTTTTAGTCTAGCACCAGTTCCACGGACAGATGGACACACTTGCATGCTCTCTCCATCTCTTTGTCTGTCTGTGTGTCTCCCTCTCTCTCTCTCTCTTTCTCTCTCCCTCTCTCCCCCCACCTCTCTGTCTCTCTCTTTCACACACACACACACACACACACACACACACACACAGTGACACACACACACATCCTCTCGACTGGCTGAGCTAAAATGGAAAAGAGATTACATTCTCCACAGGCAGAAAAGCCAAGATGTCAAATTTGGCCGGCAAATTAATGCGGCGTGTGAATTTCAGTCTCTAAGATCATTTCTTTTCCCTTTTTCTCTGGTTGCACTTTCAAGAGGGAAGTGAATGAATGGACTAATTACTTTACAATTAAATAATACCCTGCATTTTGATTCCTCAGTCTGGTAGTTGTCTCCAGTATTTATCCAAACTGTGTATCTGAATGAATGAAGTAAAGAGGCGCACAAGTGCATCTGTATAAAATTTGCATCCTCTGCCTTTTCGCCGTTCCTCAGGCAAAGTTTAGAATTAGAACTGCATCTTCGTTAACCTCCGGTGTCACATTTTAAAATGTGGATCCTTGATGTCATGGGCTCACATTCCCTTCACCAGGAGGCCATGTGATTAAGAAAGAAGAGTGGAAAATACATTCCTTATGGAGAAAGCTACATAATAGATGCAAAGAGAAAGTAAGAAAAAATGAGGAACGTGTATGCAGTTTTGCATTATTGAGCCCCTTTTTCTTCATCTCAAAGATGTAAGTGGGGCTTCCCTGGTGGCGCAGTAGTTGAGAGTCTGCCTGCCGATGCAGGGGACACGGGTGCGAGCCCCGGTCCGGGAGGATCCCACATGCAGCGGAGCGGAGCGGCTGGGCCCGTGAGCCATGGCCGCTGAGCCTGCGCGTCCGGAGCCTGTGCTCCGCAACGGGAAAGGCCACAACAGTGAGAGGCCCGCGTACCGCAAAAAAAAAAAAAAAAAAAAAAAAAAAAAGATGTAAATGAACTTTCCCTTCATTTCCAATGCTTTATAACATTAAATTTTTTCTCTTTGGAAAGATGGAATATCATGGGCACCTTTGATGACTTTTTTCAGATTTTTTCCCTTCCCTCATTGTCTTTCAAGTTGAGATTTTTCATCAAAATCTCCCTGATGCTCTGTTTCTTTCCTGTGACCACAGAGGAAGACAGTTGGGACTCTTAATCTGTCTGGTGATTGAATATAATGTATATAATATAAAATGTATTAAATATTATATATAATGTCAGTTTTTAAAGCTTGTGAGTCTGAGTGGCTGCAGTTTCTGTGCACGAGACAAACAGGTCTGGTCTAAAGAAAAGAGCAAATTTGGAGGCAAATTTGGATTCCTTTTCTAGCCTTTTACTAATTGTGGAGCCCAAGCAAGTGTCTTAAGCCCCCTGACGCTCAGTCCCCTCATCTCTGAAATAGGGAAAAGTGCTGTCTATCCGCTGGATCTGCTCTTGGGTCCATCTCCCCTTCCGTTGCCCCATTTCATCAGTCTGTGTGTATATCTCCCTCTGCTATGCTCACCATCGCTGCTGGCTTACTGAGCCCTCACTATTTGCTAGGCATTGTGCTAAGCTCTTGACATATATTCGCACTTATATTTCCACACAAAAGCTGCCTGGGGTTGATGTTCTCATCTTCTTAGAACAGATGATCAAACTGAGGTTCAGGGAGGCTTAAGTCCAAGGTTACAGAGCTCGTCAGAGCCGAGATTCACACCTTGCCTCTTTTCCACTTTAATATTCACAGTTTCTTAAACATGTAAACCATGTCTGTTTTCATTGCATTGTATTTTCTAACATGGTCCACTGGCTACTTTCTAATAAGTCTAAATATTCCTTTCTGTGGTTGAATATTCAATGATTAGTCCTAATTTTCCATCAGGCGGAGATCCCAACTCTGCCTTTGATGGGTCCGCTGCTATACCAAACAAATAAATGCTTGAGGATAGTATGGTACAGAGTTCTTAAGGGTTATGAAGCGTTTACGCTATTTAGTTATTTAAAATTTTGACAAAAGAAATGTCATAGCATATCCCATTAGTAAATTGGTATTGGTAAATATTTGCCCACCAAACTGTGGCTTCCAAGAAAGTGTAGATAAATCTAGTCTATCAAATGAATACAAATTCCTGCCTCAGTTTATCTGTAACTGCTTGTTTTTTGTTTTTTTAATGAGAATGAGCTGGTCCTTAGAAATTCTAAAAGAACTACCCCAAGGAGCCCATAGAAAATGAGGTCACATTATTGAGAGTAAAGAGAAGCTTCTGTTGTCATTGCTGGTATACAGATGTCAGCTGCATGTTGTCTTGGTGTCTTTCCATCAGCTCAAACCACAGCAGAGAAAGTGCCTGGAGAATTCCGGAGTGGGTAAGAGATAGAGGCAGAGAAGTGGCCAACAGACTCAGTCCCCAGGCACTGGTGTACCTGAGAGGGAGGAGAGACATAGCCCAATGGTCTTCATCACAGATGCCCAAGATCCTTTTTCATTTCATGTCTCACAATGGATGTGCGGGCTTTTCTTAAGATTGCTGTACATTTTCCCACTCTGGCCACACTTCCTCAACTGTCAGAAGGTACTTTCCACGATAAGTATTTCAGGCAAGACTAAGCCCAGAGCCCCTTGACCGCTCAGCATGAGATCAGCCAATACCGGTGCTGTTGGCTTCTAGCTGGTATCATCTTCTGATTCCGCAACTGCTTTTGAAACTGCCTTCAAGGACTCTGGAGGAGAGATGTGGTACAAGCGCCAGAGCAACCAAGCTAAGATCATTTGAAGATAAAGCGTAGGTGTGAAATCTAGATTTACACCTATCCACACATGTGACATACATACAATTAAGTGTGAATTTTAGACAGTGACTCTAGATAATATTTCATATAGTTTATAGTGGAAATTGGGTTTGTTCCCCAAGATAATTTTGTAAAAGTTCTGGTTTTTTTTATTTTCTCCTTCCTTCCTTCTTCCCTCCCTCCCTCCCTCCCTCCTTCCCTTCCTTCCTTCCTTCGCCAAGCACTATTGTATACAATTTAAACACTTTATCTAATTTCATTCTAACACACCTCTTGTGGAGTGAGCACCGTGATTGCATTATTAATATCCCCTTTGTACATATGAAGAAACTGGGGCTCAGAAATTTTAAGTAACGTGTATTCAAGCACACAGCAAGAGACTGTCGCATCAGAAAATCCAGCATCATACCTTGTTGCTTCCTAGTTCATTCTTTTTTATGTATATAGCAAGCTTAATTTCATGAAGGAAGATAAGATCATTAACGTACAGATGAGGTTTGTGAGAGGCCTATGATGCCTTTACACACTTGCTTAGACTGGGAGAAAGTGGGTCGTGTTCCAGCACAGGTGAAGCTGTAAACTAAGCCTGTGCTGTTCTTAAAACGAGTGGAAGAAACTCCTCCCCTCATTCTCTCCATCCACATATTGAAGATGTGAAGTACATTTCATGGACGGTGCATCTCAGGGATTTTTTTTAACCTTTAAGTTGTCTAAATGTTCATTGACTTGTGTTTTTCCCGTACTTTGGTTGCACCAAACTAAGCTTCCGGAGGCTCTACTCGTCTTTTCTGACGAGTCACTGACTCACTCTGAGACTTTGGGGAACAACTTCACTTTTCAGAACCCCCATTTTCCCGTTTTCTCGCGCGGCAGGGCCATAATGTCTGAGGCTTCCCCAATTCAGAGCAATGTAACCCTGGGCCAGTTACTTAAATCTCAGTTCCCTCATCTGTAAAGAGGAAATCGTCATAATGCCCCATAGAGTTGTGGTGGAATTAAATGTGGTAACGCCTATAAAACATTCAGCACTGGGTAACCACTCAGTAAACATTAGTTCGTCTTCCATTTGTCCTTTAGCTATTGTTTTCTCTGGCTCCAACATAGATAAACTCCCTGTGGAGAGAATATGGGTTCATCATTCTACATGAATAAGGAAAAGACCTTTAAGCTCTCTCCTCTTCATCTGTGGAAACCCAGGTCACATGTCACTTCTCCCCGGGGCACCACGCGTGGCTCCCCAGGGGAGAGCTGTTTTCCCCATTCCTGTGGGGGATCTAAAAAGTCCCCCTGTATTCTAGTGACGGGTGTCTCTCTCCCTTACTAAACAGGCCAGGACCACATCTTATGTCTGCGTCGCCAGCATCTAACCCACGACCTAGCGTAGAGTAGGTATTTACTTGGTGGGTGTTTAGTGAAAGAAGAAACGTACAAATAAATATATGAATCCGCCTAGTGGTGGACACTTAGAATTACCGGAGGATGAATTTCATCGTCCAGATAATGATATGCAAATTACATTCAAGTGAACTCTAACACCTATTCCTAATTCTTTCCTGTGTGTTCCTGGTACATTGAGTTTGTGCATCTCAGCTGATTTTACCCTCCTTTCCGTCCTGCTCTGTCTGCACACCACAGCCCCTTTCCTCCCAGCAGGACTCAGCTCCAAGTCAGACACTGTACACTTAGGTAGAGAGACCTGAGCATCAGCAGTGGCCAGCAGGGTTTACAGAAACTGCCCGGCCCCAGGTTTTGTTACCTCAGCCAGAACCCTCTGGTGGCTGGAGGGTGGGGACCAGGGGGCATCCCCAGCCTAGTTCAGAGACTGCCAAGGGACACTTGCAAAGTCATCTTTCCTGCAAAGTGGTTTCATATGAACTTGACGCATCCACTTGCCTTGTTCTGTTGTTTGTATATTTCAGTGGGAGGGATATGATAAGTATGTACACAAGAATATTATTGTTAAACTCCTCAAAGAAGGTGATAGTAGACTTCTTTTTTTTCATGTTTTTTTATTGTGGTAAAAGTCGCATAATATAAAACATACTATTTTAACCATATTTAACTCTACAGTTCAGTGGCACTAAGCACATTCACATTGTTGTGCAACTCTCACCATCATCCGTCTCCCGAATTTTTCACCTTCCTAAACTGAAGCTCTGGCCCCTTTAAACACTAACTCCCCATTCCCCCCACCCCCGGCCCTTGGCATCTACCAATGTACTTTCTGACTCTATATGAATTTGACTATTCTAGGTACCTCGTATAAGTGGAATCAAATAGTGTTTGTCTGCACCTAATGTATATTGGAATGCACTTTTTTTTTTTTTTTTTTTTTTTGTGGTATGCGGGCCTCTCACTGTTGTGGCCTCTCCCGTTGCGGAGCACAGGCTCCGGATGCGCAGGCTCAGTGGCCACGGCTCACGGGCCCAGCCGCTCCGCGGCATGTGGGATCCTCCCAGACCGGGGCACGAACCCGTGTCCCCTGCATCGGCAGGCGGGCTCCCAACCACTTGCGCCACCAGGGAAGCCCTGGAATGCACTTTTAAGGTTAACTTAATATATGTCCTGCAAACAGATTGTACCTTCTTTTTTTTCCCCCTGTGCTATACAGTAGGCCCTCACCAGCCATCTACTTCATACATAGTAGTGTACATGCGTCGATCCCAGTCTCCCAGTCCATCCTACCCGCCCTCCCACCCTGGTGTCCATACGTTCGTTCTCGATAGTAGACTTCTTAAGCCCTGTATACCGGTTGTTTATGGGTTTGTTTGTTCATGGCTACAACTGATTTCCTACGTACTTATACTGCGTGCCAGCCAGGAGGCAGTGCTGTGAGATGATCTCATATAGTTTGTGATCTCATAATCTGCTGGAAGAAATGGAGATGTGGACATGGGGGTCTGAACCAGAGCTCAGAGGAGGAAAGACTCCCAGAGCCCCACCCAACCAACAGAGGACAGAATGTCTGAACCCTTGCTGATCTCAGAACTCTAAGGGTGTCATTTTCATATCCATCTATGAATTTGGTGTTTTGTCTTAAGAACATTGTGCCTCAGTGTGAGTTATTTTAATGTGGTTTGCTTTTCGGTTGCTAAGAAATATCAGAGGTCCTTCCTGCAAAGTCAAAAATGAACGTACAGATGAATACAGAGGCCGTTCACCTTGCCTCGGTCATTGTAACCCTGAAGGTGCCAATAGGATATGTGTGTAGTATTGGGCACGTGTTGTTTGTAGCCCAGACCTGGGTGCTGCCTGCTCAGTACCTAGATTAAGTTCTCCTTCACGTGTAGGAAATATACATGAAATTATATTCATAAGATACTTGAAATCATGGGGGAATTATACTTTACCATATGTTGAGCAGGTCTTATTTAAAGAACAACATTCCCTCTTAGGTTTGAGAACTTATTATAAAGGAAAGAGGAGAAATAAGGAGCCTTGGACTCCAGTCCCAATGAGCTCGGTGACATTGGTCACATCCATTAACCTGGGTGTTATTTCACTCCTCTGTGACAGGAAGAGAGTGGCCAGATAGAAAATCTGGTGCCTTTACCTCTACATTCTGTGACTCTGTTTTTATTGTGTTATCATTTAAGGAACTTGACATAGATGCAGAAGATAGCAAAGGAAACTATTAAAGATTTGGAGAAAGCCTCCCAAAGCAGGTTAAAAGAATTTTTTTGAAGACCCAGCGGCTGTCACCAACGCACGTGACAGAATTTTTATGAATTGAGCAGCTTCTGTAATTCCCTCTGAGAATAGCCCAAGAGAGGGAGCTTTAATCGTATCAGAAAAGATTTAGGTTACAGGGTTGGGATATGAGACACCAGAGAGGTTGTAGGGTTTCCTTATTTGGATATTTTTGAGAAAATAGTAGATGGCTCTCTTTCTGGGGCAGTTTGCATGCAGTCTTGCCTAGAAACTAGGAGCGAGCGAACTGGAGCAGCGGGACTTAAGATGTACGCAGTGACATCCCAGAAAGCTGATCTCACGTGCCGTTCTGGAAACTTCCCTGCTCTGTGCTGAGCAGCCAAGCAGCTGAGCAGTGGGCATCTGCCTTGGTCAGTGAGGAGAATGCATGAGGACAGAGCTTTGCCTGCTGCTGAGGTAAGAGCAGGTGGGGCTGGGAGATGCTGGGTCCACTTCCGAGGAGGTATCTCCCCAGAAGCTGCTTCAGGCCATGGTCACAGCTCCTGATGGCCCCTGACCCTATTTCTAGGCTCATTTGAAATACACCTTACCCTGGCTCTAACTTGTACATAAACTTGTCAGCTAGTGAACAGACTTTTGGAACTTTTAACGTGGAAGGGACTTCATCTCTCAATTTACAAATGAGGAAACTGAGGCCCAGAGAGGTTAAGTGGAGTCTGACGTTACATAGACAGGTAGCATCCTGGGTCTCCCGACCCCCAGGCTCTCTCTTCTGCCCCCTGCTCGTTATTTTATTCTGATTTCCTTGGAGATGTCCATGTGTATAAATGATCTGATTACTTGTATTGCATGGGCTGATTGAGTTGTTTGATATTTTATTTTTTGAAAAGCTTCTGTGCTAATTTCTTACTCTTATCTGATCTCTTCCCTGCCCCTCCTCCCACCACTGCCCTGTGTTTAGCCTTTCCACCTGTTCATATTTGATCTTCAGAACCTCTTCACTCTATAACCATTTTGCAGTAAGTGAGCTGTAATCTCTGTGTTGCATTTGAAACTTGATGTTTAACGGTGGGTGTCATGAAGCCCCAGTCTTCGTGGCCCCCTTGCTTGTAGCCCAGCAACCAGGGCAGTGCTTTGCACTTAGACTTCTAGGTGGAGTGAATGAATGAATGAATGACGTCTGATATTGAGGTAATGGTGTCACAGTGGATAATCAACTGGCCCATAATAATATTCAGCTTTTTGAAAAGATTATTTTCAAATAATCTTTGGGGTCCCCTGAGCTTTCAGTAGGGGAGGTCTGGATCTTAAGTCCTAGTGGCTGCATGTGAAATGAAGGGTCTAGACATGAACGCCAGGAATATCACTGTACAGCCCAGGGAAGGAGAGAGAGGCCAAGGCAATGAGGGTCTCCCCAACCCCAGCCTGGAGCATCCCCTTTGCTTGCAAGAGGTTTGCTCTGTGTCCCTTCCTTAATGGGGTTGGATAGCTTGGTAGAAAACAGACATCGGGGGGTGCTGGGGGAGAAAGCAGGGAGCTGGACACTCCTTGGTTGGGGACAGAGTAGGGCTCCGTGTGCCGTGCTAATACAGCTTCAGAAGCCCCTCAACTGAGTGATCAAACCACAGAGACCCCCAGAGAAACATCAGGTTTGGAGTAATCAGTGCTGCTGGCTTCCTTGGGGGGGTGTTTTCATCCCCTGAGATAGACAGCAAGCTGCTGAGCCTGTGCTGGGAATAGCCTTCCAAGAGTGCAGAGAGAATTCTCCCCTCTGCAGCAGCCTTGGGAGAATCAGTGTATCTGCAGGGAGAGAAAAGACAATCTCAAAGAGATTTTGACTTGACAGAAGAATTCATAAGAGCCCCCTTAAGTGGCCATCTGTATTTGAGGACATTTATAATTATTTGGTTCTTAAAAACAAAGGCACTTTTAAAATACATTTTGAGAATCGTCCCTTGTGTGAAAGTTTGGAATATCTGTATCCACAGAGAAATTGTATCCCCAGCATGCATAGTAAGCTATCACCACCACCACCCCGCCTCTGCACAGTGTTCTACTTTGTAAAAGAAAGCGGACAGAATTAACTGAAAGCAAAACTCCTTCCTTATCTAACTGTAGTATGATAGCTTTTAAAAAACATTTATGGGGATTTTATTTGGCTTTGGAATCCTAAGTATTTTATGTTTCACTTCTTTAATCATCAGAGTCTAACGCTAAAGATTACGGGATTCATGATGTTCCAGATGACACGTTGTTTTGGGTTACTCACTACTCAGTGAGGTGTTCGGAAGTTGTACAATTTTCCCCTGGATACGTATTGAACTTAGGAGGTAAAGGTGGGAATGTGGGTCCTGAGTTTCCAGTTTTACTTTCCCCACTGTGTCAAGTTGCAGGAAAAGTAGGGCACATTCAAAATAGTCCCTTGGCAATGTGATGCCATGTTACAGATGCCACTCTGATCCTAGCAGTTATATAATTGGGTGTCAATCTATCGAATCAAAATACCAACCCACACAGTGCTACCTCCTTTCAGAAATGATGCCAGTTCAGGAGCCATTTCATTTTGCCAGGTCACCTTTTATCAACCTGTCTACTTCTTTTCATTATCAGTTAGGAAACTCCTCAGAGAAAATTCAGCTTACATTTTTACATTTATTTCAAAGAACGCATTTCCTTCTGTAAATTCTACAGCACTGTGCTCTATAGTAAACTCCTGCAGATTGTTTCTACATTCAGATTTCAGGGAACTTGAGTCAGGTACTTTTATTATAAGAAGTCATTCTCAGAAATTCTCTTTCACTACCCATCTGGAAAATACCAGCCTCCTTGAAACAGAGACTCAGAACTGGCTGACCTAAAGGAATGGACAGGTTTGGTGGCTTTTGCAGTTGGTGGTTATCTGATTTTCTTATGACTTTAAAAATAATCTTATTAAAAAGAACAACTGGTACTTTCTTTGGCCAAATGTCCTGGGATTTTATAATCATTGATTTAATAAATGTAAGTGCTTACAGAGAAAGTAGCCAGACGTGACTTAGATGAATGATTTGAGATGTGTCTTCTTAGATTCATGACTTGGGCAGTGATTCAGAAATGGGGTTCCAAAATTCACCACTGATTTGCAAAAAACCTTAAGATGGTTCTTGGCGAGTCATAGTTAGATGATACAGTCATTGAAAAGGGCCACACTTACTGCAGAAGCGGTAGAGCAGAGCCCAAGAAACTGCTCACTCATGCCCTGAAAGGGACATGCCTTCCTCAGCCACTTCTTTTAAGCTCCAGATGGGAGTATCCAAAAGCCACAGCCCGTCCCATTACTGCAGCGACCTCTCTGGAGTCAGCTGCCAATACGGTGCCGGTAATTTGCAAACAAACCCTTGTCAATTCTCCTTAAGGATCTTAGTCATATTATAACCCAAACCATCAAACATGCGTGAATTAAAATGGGTGTTTTTTTCAGGTAAACATATTAATAGACTGTGTAAAGTACCTAATATTTGATTCTCGCCCCAGCCATGTCCTTCTTAGAAATGGTCTGATCCACATGTTTTTCCATCAGTTACCTCCTTTCCCTGCTTCTCTGCTTTGTGAAAATGCTGTCATTTGCACATTCCGTTCAATTAGTTAAAGAGTCTGTTCTCAGTTCTGGATCTTAATGGCCCTGTGAATGGTCAGTCCATCCTTTTCCTGCTCTGCTCTTTCAGCTCTGCATTTGCAAACCCTAGCCTGGCAGTGCTTTGAGGACTTGTACATAGACAAAGCATTTCATCTCATTGGACCTTAAATCTCTTTATTTATAAAATAAGGGAGTTGTACTAAATTATTTCTTAGCTTGCTCTGTCTCTAAAAGTTGGGTTGTGTTTCCAGGACTTACAGCTCACTCTGATGGTAAAAGAGATTCTCTCTCCATATCTATTTGTGTTTGGGTGCAACAAACAACAAACGGTATCAGAGTAATTTAGGCTGGTGAAGCCTTCCTCTCCAATTCACCTCTTAAATTAATTCAATCTATTCTCTTTTCCTTTAGCTATTAAATCACTGGAGGGTTTTGGACTTTTTTAATTTGAAGGCTGTCTCACTATTTGGCTTCTCCCAGTTGATCCTTCCCATTTATGTAAATCTCTTACAAAAATGTGGTTTACCAGATGCTCAAGGTTTTTCATCTTGTCCTACCTGCCATGGTTTAAAAATCACATCGTTTTAAAATAACCCTACTTTCCCTTCCTAGGTCTTTTATTTGAATGGGCCCTGCAATTTTTATTCTAAAATATTTTCTCTGCTTTTTTACTGTACCATGATCTTGAGATTTTCTTTCTTACCCAACACTGTAATTCTTTCCTTTCTTCCCTGGTCCTGCCCTTGATCCTTAAAATACAGTCTCATTCCCTGCCTTTACATATATTTCTCACCAGGGTCTCACAGTGCTCTCAAATCTAAAACTCTTACGTCAAAGGATAGGCCAAGTTTAGATTCGGAGATCCCATTCATTCTCTTTTTTTTTTTTTTTTTTTTTTGCGGTACGCGGGCCTCTCACTGTTGTGGCCTCTCCCGTTGCGGAGCACAGGCTCCGGACGCGCAGGCTCAGCGGCCATGGCTCACGGGCCTAGCCGCTCCACGGCATGTGGGATCTTCCCGGACCGGGGCACGAACACGTGTCCCCTGCATCAGCAGGCGGACTCTCAACCACTGCGCCACCAGGGAAGTCCCAAGCTTTGATTTCTTAACACGTGAAAGCAATAGCTTCCTGAGCTAGAACACCTGAATAGAGACTTCATATTATAGTTTTTTTAATCTCCCATAAGCTAGGCATGTTATATACTTAATGAATAATTGCTGAATGAATGAATGAATGGGTGGATGGAATGAGTGTCTAACAGAAATGCAAAGCAACGTAAATAGACAGCATGGGAGAGGAGAAAAGACTTGAGAACTGGAATCTTGCTGCTCCTCTACCTGGCTGTGTGATCTGAAAGATGAATCTTCTCTGAGTTTCTGGTTCCTGCTCTATAAAGTAGGGCTACATGTACCTATGCCATCAGCCTTCCTTGAGCAACATTATAAGAAACATAAAACTTGCGTTTACTACATCCCACAAGTGTCCTCTTCTCCAGGCCTAGGTGAAGACATTGCTCTCAGACCTCAGTTCTCCTGCCCTAAGAAGAGTGGTTTGTCTTATGTAAATAGAGTGAATTATGTAACGGATACGTCCTTTCTTCATTGAGCATCTCTAGAACTCAGAGCTAGATTTTCAGCGTACTTCTAGCAAAACGTTCAGTCCTGACCATGTGTTTGAAATATGCAAACTCTTGCTTGCTGTCCTCTTATTTCACCTAAGCTAATTACTCCTTCTCCCTGATCACATGATTTTATTGGTTTACTTCTTAGGTTTGGTTAGATCTTTGTAACTGGGCTCAGATTGTTTTCGGAACAAGGCTTGATTTAAAAAAAAAAAAAGAAAGGAAACAAACAAAAAAAAAGAAAGAAAAGAAGGAAGGAAAGAAGAAAGGAGGGAAGCGGGGGAGGGAGAGAGACAGAGAAACAGACAGACAAAAAAGGAAGGAAAGGAAGTGAAGGCAAGAAAGTCAGAAAGCCAGTAGCTGCCTCTTGAGGGTTATTGGGATGTGTGAGACTGTGTCTCCTTACACAGTTAAGCCCTCGACAGTTTCTGCCTTCCATCAGAGAAGCCAATGGACCAGTACATTTTTAGATATAAGGTAAATAATAATACAATAAATCTTTATTGATAATAAAAGATATTTTTAAAGGAATTGAAATAATAACAATATATGTAATTCCACGATTTTAAAATCATGCTCCCTGGAATTCCCACCATGCATAGATGACAAGGAGAAGGAGGTGGGATAGTGGAGGTAAGGTGACCTTCAGGGTCTTTTTCAACCAAAGGCTTTCAGAGTTGTTTTTTTTTTTTTTAATTGAAGTATAGTTGATTTACAATGTTGTATTAGTTTCAGATGTACAGCAAAGTGATTCAGTTATACATATATAAATATCTATTCTTTTTCAGATTCTTTTCCATTAGAGGTTATTGCAAGATACTGAACATAGTTCCCTGTGCTATACAATAGGTCCTTGTTGTTTATCTATTTTATATATAGTAGTGTGTATCAGTTAATCCCAAACTCCTAATTTATCCCTCCCCAGAGTTATTTTTATTTGTTCGCTGTTATTTACATGTAAGGTTTCTATTCACAGAGGGTTGCTTAGGAAAACAAAAGTTTGAAACTACTGATACACGTGATAAATGGTATGTGGCAGGATAGTGAGTTGGTGGATAATGGATGAGAACTTGCAAAATTGAGCATAACGCATTTCTGGCCAACAGGTTTAAGTGCTGAAACTGTTCCCTTTCATGTGTGGTTGTTCATTGTCACTGAGAACAAGTACAGCACTATAAAATGATGTGCAAATATCGAAAAGGAAATCCATTTAAAACAGTATCCAGGGCTTCCCTGGTGGCGCAGTGGTTGAGAGTCCGCCTGCCGATGCAGGGGACGCGGGTTCGTGCCCCGGTCCGGGAAGATCCCACATGCCACGGAGCGGCTGGGTCCGTGAGCCGTGGCCGCTGAGCCTGCGCGTCCGGAGCCAGTGCTCCGTAACGGGAGAGGCCACAGCAGAGAGAGGCCCGCGTACCGCAAAAACAAAAAACAACAACAAAAAAAAAACAAAAAAAAACAGTATCCAGTCACAAATTTTAAATATTTTTAAAAATCAGTAATTTCACGAAAATTCCCCAAATATAATTATGCATAGAAGTACCCCTTCTCCCACACTCTCACCCCACTTATCCCTTCCCCACCAGGAAATCCTATAAGCTTTAATGGAACTCCTATTTGAAACATGGGCGTGTGAATTAGCTAGAGACAAGAATATAATCCATTTTCTGTTGCATTCTCTTTCTCCCCACTAGAGGGCAGCCGTAAGGCACAGGGAAAGGGAAAATACTCAGGCATTAGCATTGTTTCTCAGCCAACACTAGCCTTTCTGAGAACACCTAAAAAGTCCCTCAAATTCCCATATATGAATGATTAGCGAGTCAGATTCCCTTCCTCTTTTCTTAAATATTTAGAGAACTTTGATAACTCCCTTTGAAGTTATAAAATTTATCTGTTGGCTTGGCCAAACCTATTCATTTGCAGTATGAACGTGAAGATATCTCTTAAAAAGACATTTATATAAAAGTTGTGTTTTGGTTGTATATTTCTGTGTTTCAGACTACTCCAAAATGTGATTTTAAACAACCATCATTTTACCATCTCTCAGTTCTGTTGGTTTCAGAATTCTGGGCAATTCTGCTTCATGTGATGTTGGCTGAGCTTGTGTTCATCCGGGGGCTCAAGTGGGCTGGAATGTCCAAAATGGCCCACTCCGCTGGCTGGTAGTTGATGCTGGCTGTCGGCTGGGGGGCACAGCAGGGACTGTTAACCAGAGCATCCAGTTTTCATACTTCATGTGGCTTCTTCCTGTGGCTTAGACATCTCACAGCACAGCAGTTATGTTCCAAGAGGGAACAGCCCAAGGATGAGCATTCCAGAAGGAGGGAGAATTCCAAAAGGCAGGAAGCAGAAGTTTCCAGCCCCAGACATGGCTTCTCCAGCCTTCTAAATGGTCAAAGCTGTCGCAGGATCAGCCCAGATTCAAGGAGAGGGAAATAAACTCCATCTCCTGATGTGAGGAGAGAATCAAAGGGAGGAGAGAGACTGGTGCAGACCATCTTTGGAGACCACCACAATGAGGGTTAAGAAAAAGGCTATTTCTTACATTTTGGGAAGATAATTATAAGTCATGATGGATGCAGAGGAATATTTCTTTACTTACTAAATGAGAATTGCTTCTCAGTGTTGTATTTTAAGAAGATACACATCAACCACTCCCTATGTTGTCCCCTCTCTGCAGATCTGTTGCCTAAAGCAATAAAAAAATGGCCAGAGGATCGGTATCTGATGAAGAAATGATGGAGCTCAGAGAAGCTTTTGCCAAAGTTGGTAAGTAAACCTGATACCTCAAGTCACACAATTCTCTTCTTTTTTAGTAGCTTTAGGACAGATGCGGTGACTGGTAACATGAGCAAAATAGCAGAAGGGACAGGAATACAGTGGTATTGGTTAGAGGAGCTGGGAAACATTTTTGAAAGCTGTTCTTCAAGAAGATTACTTCTTTCTCTATCTAAACATGGAATATGGGCCCTTTGTCATCTGTAGCCTTTCCTGGTAATGGCCAACTAAGTCTCATCTTTCATGGCTTGTCTGCTTTCTTTGGTTTCCTTTGTTTTCCTAGTATTCCATACTTACTCTTACTCTGTAGCCCCAAACCTGTGATTTATTTTCGCATCTGTTTCTATGAGAGTCTCTTCAGATTCAGCTGTCAGAACCTCTGTTTTGAAATTATGACTCTTGGATGTTGGAAGTGATGCTAATGCCCATATCCAATAGCAACCGGCCTCTTGTGAGATTCTGACTTTGCATGGGGTCAGGCCACAACCCCTGAATGACTGCCTCTCCTGCCCGCTCCCCTCCAATCCAGCCTACTCTCACCTCTCTTCATGCTGTGACCCAAATCGCCCCAAACCTTCAGCTCCCCGTTTGCCTTACAGATTCTGATGGCAATGGGTACATCAGCTGCAATGAGCTGAATGATTTGTTCAAGGCTGCCTGCTTGCCTCTGCCTGGGTACAGAGTGAGAGAAATTATAGAAAACATGATGGCTACAGGTGACCTGGACAAGGATGGGAAGATCAGCTTTGATGAGTTTATCAAGGTGAGATCCAAGGAGATGCATTTGAAATGTGGGAGTTCAATTCGGAAAACGTCCAGAAATACATTCCTACCCTCCTTGCTTCAACATTGCTTATTCTTTCCTTTATGGTTTTCTCAATCACAGATGGGGTTTCTAAAGATAAATTATGTTTTTGCAGGTTTTTCTTGGCCTGAAAAGCACAGACGTTGCCAAGACCTTTAGAAAAGCAATCAATAAGAAGGAAGGGATTTGTGCGATCGGGGGTACTTCAGAGCAATCTAGTGTTGGGACCCAACACTCCTATTCAGGTATGTGTACCAGTGTGGGGCGGGGAAGCTGAGGTGGAGAGAGTGTTGGGATGAGCTGAGGGCGGAGGGAGACAGAACCACGTCAGAAGGATCCACGTCTTCTAGGGTTACAGATTCCAAACTCAGTATTCAAACCTAAGGGGTACAAAGAAAGACAGATGTCAACATGAGTTTATTGACTACTGCCTATTTTCCCATGTATAAGTAGGCCAGCAGTTCTGGCTCCAGGTAGGGTCCGATACCAGATAATCTCATCAGCCTTTAAAAAGTACATTAAAGGCTGCAAAAATTCCTTTGTAAATCTTCTGGAGAAAAAGAGCTGCTCAAGCTTCTACCTCCAAAATGCCTGCTGAGCGGTCAAAAACAAGCCGTGTTTTCATTGATTTGAAGGAAAGTTGTATATTTATTCTGAAGGCTGCCATCCAGCAGCCTTCTCGGAAACTTCTCCGGAACAGTACAGTAATCCAATAATTCCCAAACTGAGGTCTCCAAAACATTAGTTGATCTTAAAGATCAGCTCATGGTTAAGCACGATTCTTAATTGCGAAGAAAATTTCACAGCCTCTTACTACGTAAACGTGCGTTAGGAATCTCCAAGTCAATAAAATGCTGTGCGATGTTTCCCAAACTTGTGTGACTTAGGATTCTTCTGAGGGACTCTTTTTTTCAGTGACATGCAATTTGGGAAACACGGTGCTGGGCTGTAAGGTATAACTTGAGGCTTTATTAACATCTCTAAAATCAACTTCTGGCAGCTTTACTGATAGGAAAGAAATAACGTATCACAAATGATTTCATTTCATAGCAATTTCATTATACAGTTTTCCCCTGCTACCTGAAAGTAGAGTGCTCCTATGAAACCTTTCATAAACTGAAATGGCGTAAAGCAAAGAAGCAGTTACCTTAGGACATACCTTGCTAATGGAATGCACAGAATAAGTTGAGATGAGACAGATGCTCACAGACACAGTTCAAAACAATGGCCGCTCGATGCTGAGGTGCGGAGTGTAGTTCCCCGGGAAGGAGCTGGGCAGGGCCACTCTCCCTGCTAGGGGTGCCCACCGCCTCTGTAAAACAAACACTGCAAAACAAACACGGAGAGCTATTTTTACTTTTAACCTTTTCTCGTAAAAGCAAAAATCCTCTTCGGATTTCTTTTGGTTAACGGAAACAGGTACTAATGTAGCTCTTTTGGCGTACAGCAAGTTTCAAAAAGTGGGGTTACCTGTAATTGTATAAAGAAGCTCAGAGATATTGCAGAGATCACCTGTGATCATCCCACATTTACATCAGCAGAGCTAGAGCTAAGCATTAAACCACATTCACATTTAAATTGTATATAAATATAAATAAACATTTAATTATTTATATATATTTACATGTATAAAATACAGATATGTATATATTTACTTCTTTTTAAAAAAGATATGTCTTTATTTTTTTAATATTTATTTATTTGGTCGTGCCGGGTCTTAGTTGCCGCAGGTGGGCTCCTTAGTTGTGGCACATGGGCTCCTTAGTTGTGGCATGCGTGTGGGATCTAGTTCCCTGACCAGGTATTGAACCTGGGCCCCCTGCATTGGGAGCGCGGAGTCTTAACCACGGTGCCACCAGGGAAGTCCCTATATATTTACCTCTAAATATAATATATTTGCATATATGTACCTTCTAAATCTGCTTGCTATATATATGTTTTATGATTGGAGTGAACAGAGATTCTGTGCCTATTTCCCCAATCATTTGAGATTTTTAAATGTCAATAAATGTGAGATGATAGGATAATGGATAAGATTAGCCGCACAATGTCTCTCCTGGGCACAAGAATCTAAGATCCATGTGTATAATTTTGTTTGTATCAGATTTTCACTTTGCAAATAAGTCATATTAATCATTTACTTGCAGAGGAAGAGAAGTATGCCTTTGTCAACTGGATAAACATAGCCCTGGAAAGTGACCCCGACTGTCGGCATGTCATCCCAATGAATCCAAACACCAATGATCTCTTCAGCGCTGTTGGAGATGGCATTGTGCTTTGGTAAATAACACAACCTTCTTGGCTTCCGAAGGTTTCCCTAGAATTTTCTGGAATACCAGCAATTCACTGCATTTATCTTTAGGCTCACTTCCTCTGGTACTCAGCTGGATCTGAAATGCTTTTCCAGACTTTCACGTGGCAGGTTCAGGAGAGCAAACTGCTTTCAAAAGCAGCTTATAATGAGACATGTAAAACTACCATCACTTGGGTGGAGGAGAGGTATGCACAGCACAGAGACAAACATGAACATAGAGATAGAGTAACACAAGATCAAAATCAATTATTTTTGGACTATATGTCATTTTGCTTCATCTGAGCATGGCCTGCTGTGAGAGTACATTGAATGATAGAATTGAATGATAATAGCAGCATGATAATTGAAGCATCCAATGCAAATCCTCAAGCAAAAGAACTATTATGTTGAACTACTATTATGAACTAAATATATGTTGTGTGAAAAAAAAAAAGAACTATTGAGTGGTGCACAAATGCTGCAGGCGCCTGGAAAAGGAGGGATGTATTCTATGCATGGGAGCCCTCTCAGCACGGTTGGGCAACGCAGGATGGTGCCTTTGAAGATGCCTCTGTGGCTCTTGCTTTGGCAGCCTCTCTGTCATTGTAAGATGTGGCATGAATGAGGAGGCTTGAAAGGCCCGATCTCAGGTGGGCTCGGGAATTGAAGGGAAAGATGTGTGGGCAAGACTTTGAGCCTCCTACCCCTCCTCTGCTCTGACCAGAGCAATTCCACTCTCGGTATTTTGTTTATTAGAGCTCACCATGAGATTTTATTTTTCAAAAGTTCAACGGCTGAAAAAAGACATCAGAAACCTAACCTGCATGTTCAGGTCCTGACTCTTTAGGTCCTGACTCTTTAAGACCACCCCCTGGTCTTCCCTCAATCTCTTTCTAGTTGTACCTCCCAAGACCCCCATGACTCAGGTACCCAGCCCAGGGCACGAGTGAAGGGTTGTAGGAATGATTGGATGCTTCATCAACCATACTCACTCTTCCCCATACACGCCCTGCTTACAACTTGCGACTCTGGCTTTGCCTTTTATTTTCCTTTTTAAGAATGTCCTTCCCCACCCTCTCCTCCTACACAAATCCATTTACTGTAAACCTCCTACCAATCTCTCCCTTCACTGAATTCTTAAAGCACATACTGTTTGTAGTACTTTGGGAACCATTATAATGTTCTGCTTTGGACTGTTATGTAAATTTTCATATCCATATATTTTGTCTCTGTAATTTGACTCTAAGCTTTTCAAGGGCAGGGATAGCGTATACTTTTTTAAGCCACCCCTCTCTCCTACTGTTTCCCAGAGCTTCTAGTTCACTAGAGTTTCATATTTTTCAAATAATGATTTAGGGGTTTGTTTTGCCTAAATTGCAATAAAGTGCCTTTTATTTAAATATATGTACACACACACACACACACACACACACACACACACACACGCAGAGCAAAGTTGTGGAAATACATCTTTATTTAAGCATCTATATGCCTAAAAATTGTTAGAAAAAAAGTTAATGTTGATTTCTCTTATTAAAAAAAGAAATAGTCACTTTCAAGTTTATTATTCTTTGATTTTGTTGTTGTTCCTTTGGATTTTTTCCCAACTTCCTTTCTCTAAATAAGATGGAAGTGACCTAAGGACATTTATTTTTAATGACCCATTGGAGGTTAAACCAAAGCTAAGTGGGTAAAATAAGTTTTTCATAAATAATAGCTGTTTATTTTGGATGTCTGACCAATGTATTAGATACTTAAGTGGGAGACATTGCTAAAGTACTGATACTATAATGCCTACAGGAGAATATAAAACATTTTATTATATGATCAGTTGAAGGTATAGAGTTTGACCAGCTGTCAAATAGAAATTTAGACATTGTATAAGCTCAGAAGTGTACAGATAATCTTTTATATAGTGGAGCAATTTTCATGGCTAACGATGTTGCTGTCCTCTTTGCTTATGGCATTGCTAGAATTTAAACTCAGTGTCACTGGGCTCTTTTATTTAGAAGCCTGCTTTATTTAATTGTTTCTCTTTCAGTAAAATGATCAACCTATCAGTGCCGGACACAATTGATGAAAGAACAATCAACAAAAAGAAACTCACCCCTTTCACCATTCAGGTGTGTCTTCCCTGTGTTACCTTAATGTAGGATTGTGCTTTGAAGAAATGAGTCGCCGTGACTGCTGAGTCAGCCTTTTTCAGGCGCTCAGACATTATTTCCAAAGCCCAGGCTTTGGGCTGGTGATCTGTCATGACTAGTAGGGAGAGGGGGACACATTTCTATTTTGTCTTGTATTAATATAGTGGGCGGGGTGAGGGAAGTTAGTGAGTATTAGTAGTTGGGGCAGACTTTGTTCTGGCCACGTATGAATAAAATTCACATCGGCTAAAATATAACTCAAACTTTCCCTGGCAATTTATCTCGGAGCTGATGCCAACTACACAATATTTTATCTGAAAAGATTAGCCTTTCTAAGAAGTGAGGGGGTAAAAAAAGAGAAGTGCTCTGGCAGCCTTCACGGTGCTATTGGCCACAGACACCCATGTGATAAATATAACTTGCTTTTATGCCTTCAGTTTGTCGATTAACTGGAACAGTGACCGGTAGTAAGTAAGCTGCATTTCTGTCTTATGTTCCAGCATTTTAACATTATTGTAATCTTTTGCTCAGAAACCACATCTCACTTCTTAAATCCTGAGCAATATATTATGTCCTGTTTGGATTTAAGCAACCCTGTGTTCCTAAAAAATGGAAGCCGTGATCAAAGCAAGAGCTATGATTAAATGTACATGAAGGCACTTAACGTCATATATAATCTTGATGTTAAATTTTAGTCTTGGCCGTAAGTGGACGTGATATTTTTTACTTGTCATTTTGAGCTCTACATTAGGGTAAAAACCCAGTTTTCTTCTGATAATCCCCTTCCCAATTCACTGGTGGCCTGTGTTTTGTTTTTAATCTGTCATAAAAACAAGTTCTGTACATCTTTGACTCTGATATCTCCTTCTTTGTGGACTCAAAAATAATAGTAGAGTTGACCCTTGAACCATGGGGGGAAGGGGGTGTGTCAGCCCTCCGCTCGGTCCAAAATCCAAATATAATTTACAGTCTGCCCTTCCTGTACTTGGTTCCTCCATAACCACGGTTCTGCGTCCATGGTGTCAACCAACCGTGGATCATGTAGTACTGTAGTATTTACTATCGGTAAAAACCTACATGTAAGTGGATCCAGCAGTTCAAACCTGTGTTGTTCAAGGATCAACTGTAGAAAGACCCTGGACTGCAAATTTCACTGACCCTATCCCAACTGTATATGAGTTACCTTACATACATTGTTGTTAGTTATAAGAACATATAATCTGTATGCATGTGGATATGCGTGTGTGTGTTTGTGTGTAGGGACACACAAATGTCTAGGGACTCAAGGTCCCTAGATATTATAGATAATCAATAAATTGTCCTAGTAAAAACCGCTCTGTCTTTTCTAGGAATTTCATTTGAATCTTTTTCATTCCTTCAGTATCCAATCTGAATGTCAAAAAGATATTTTGTTACTCTCTTTCATGACCTTGATTTACATCAACAACTGGGTTATTGACAATAGCTAGTCACAAGACAGTGACCGCCCTCAAATGTGCCCCTTCGTTGCTGGCTGATGGAGATGCTGAGAGCAGAGGTTCCATCAGAGAGCAGTATGGAAAGAGAAGACTGGTTAGTTTCATCGGGACCAGGATGAGCCTTCAGCTCAGGGCTCTGGCTTGATGGACTACGCCACTGCCTGAGCCCAGCGTCTGGTTACTGGATTTTACTCCAGTAAAATCCAGGTGTTACTCCCTGCTTTTTTTCAGTGTTAAAAATCTAGTGAAGACAATGCCTATGAACTTTCTAGAAGCAAAACGTTGCTGCTGCCGATCAAGGATGATCATTTGGCAGCTGCAAAGTCAAAAACAAACTTGCATACTTTTTCCCCTTCAGGAGAATCTGAACCTGGCTCTGAACTCTGCCTCAGCCATCGGCTGCCACGTGGTTAATATCGGGGCTGAGGACTTAAAGGAGGGGAAGCCTTACCTGGTCCTGGGACTGCTGTGGCAGGTCATCAAGATTGGGTTATTTGCCGACATTGAACTCAGCAGAAACGAAGGTACCAGCAAAGCCTCCGACGTTAATAACGGCATGACTTTTTGTTAGTGCGTGTGTTGGGGGCTGTGAGAGGAAGATGTCAGGAGTTGTCAAACTCAGAATCCTCAGTTTTTGAAACTACAGTTATATCCAATCCATTGTATTAATGTAACACATTCTATCCACACTGCCCAGACTTTTTAAAACAATGGAGCAAAAGCTTTTTTAAGACCACAGACTACTAATAAGGCTTGTTTAGAACCTAGAGCTCAGTCTAGCTGTCTGGGACCCCAACCTCAAGGGCTTTTCTGAGCTCACTTTGCCTTTAGACGCTTTGTAACAAATTAGGCTAATTTAAACTTGGATTTTACAAAGTGATTCACATTCGTATACTGCAGTGATAGCACCAGAGTAGAAACTCAGTCTCTTTCTTACCAAGATTATAGGAAATTACATTTAGAGTTTCAGAGTTCTCAACTGAGTATTTGTAGCTGTCATTCTTATCCCACCTGCTGTCAGCGTCCTAAGCATTTAAACAATTCAACCTGTCCTTTAGACAGTAATAGTAGACCTTGATAAATATACACAACACACTGTTACCTTTCATTTTTCCTGTACAGATCCTAGTAATATGAAATCTGTAGCCAAATTCTAACCTTTTATATATATATATATATATATATATATATATATATGTAATTTACGTGTCCAAATCAAAGTAACCAGTGAAGAATCCTGGGGTACCATTTGAAAACCAGTATGTTAAACAGAATATAAAGAAGAAACAAGCAAATAGGGAACTTAGAACACATTAGAAAGAATATTGATTTGCAAATAATGACCTCAGCTAAATGTAAACCTTCTAGCTGAGCAAAAATGACTTAATTCATCTGGGAAACAGAGGAAAGAGTTAATTACACTTTCTGAGATGCTATAATTATGCAGGTAAGCATTTGAAATATAAAACACCTATGGGAATAAACAAGAGGACATTGTCATGATTATGAAATAGATCTCTTAAAAGCAAAAATGTCATATCATATCAAACGTGCTCTGACAGACCCCGCAGAGTATTCTGAGTCGATAGTCTGGGTTATTTCCACGGCTCTGCTCCTGTGTTCTGAGGCATAGCACTGATATTCATTGGTGCCCTGTCTTCTCCACCCGAAAAATGGGGACAATAACTAGGCTTACAATACCTTACACCTCTTTTTAGGGAATAATAATAAAGTGTTTATTCCATGGGAGAGGCTATATGTCCCTCTATCCCAGAGAGATAACGTGGTATCTTTGACTTCCCAGCAGGGCTTAGTTTAATTTATAACTAATCCCCCCAAATATCCCCTGCATTTATTTTTCTTCGGTTGTTGCTCCTCTTCAGCACTGGCCGCTCTTTTGAGAGAAGGGGAGAGTCTGGAGGATATGATGAAACTCTCCCCTGAGGAGCTCCTGCTGAGATGGGCTAATTACCACCTGGAAAACGCAGGCTGCAGCAAAATCAACAACTTCAGCAGTGACATCAAGGTAGGAGGAGGGTACTTTGTACACGACTAACCACAGGGGTGAAGGGAATTGGGGCATTAACAGAGAAGAGACAAAGATAAAGACAAAGGGGCTTCATCTCTTCAGAAGTTCTGGCATTAGTTAGAGTGGCCGGTGCTGTTTCGGGGCCCATGCTGTTCTCGAGTCCATGTGCAGCTCCAGCTCAGGGCCACATGCAGACCTGACCAAGGAAGGCCCTAGCAACCATACCACATCAAACGAGATGGGTGTCCCCTGGAGTTTCAACATCAGAACGTAGAGGGATGAGGGTGAGTTAGAGGAAGAGCAAGAGGTAAGACTGATTTTTAGGTAAAGAGAGTCTGTGTAGGATTCTAATGTCTTTCTGATTTTATCAACGGGAGCATCAGATGGGGATTCCTTTAAAAAAAATTAAACCAAGATTACTCTTCTAATTATCCTAATCATAGCAAACAGTGTGTACTGCATGCCAGGCACTGTTCTAACTGCTTTATGCATGTATTGACTCATTTAATCCTCACAACAGATCTTTGAGATAAGGATTATTATTTGCTCATTTTGCAGATAAGGAAACCGAGGTAAAGAGAATATAAGTAACTTGCTCGAGTTCACATAGCTGGGGGAGTGGGGTCAGGACTCAAACTGAGCAGTTGACCTCCATGATACTTGACCACCATACATACTGCTCCTCTAAAACAATTCGTAAATTTCTTGAAAGCTTTTTATTTGTAGAAACCAGAGTGATGTTTAAAAGATAATGATTCTGGAAACCATCTGCAATGAGAATTAACCCCAGAAATCGTAGAAGACACAGTTAGTCCTACAACAGCGATCCAAAGGGGGAAAGGCTGAGGGAAGCATGCACTGTAGTTTTCAAGTTTGTGAAAAGTTCCATGCCAAGGTGAAAGGAGCAGCTTGTTAGCATTGATAACAGATGGGCCGACACAGAAAGAGCTTAAGGAGCGGGAAGGAATGTCAGTCCCAGGAGGAAATGGTATGAGATGCTGGAATGCAACATGAGAAAAACATTCCAGTCTCCACTTTCTCAAAAGTTAAAGACATTTTCTCCAAAGACGAAGAGTCAGACGAAAGGTCACATGACTCACCAAGTCAACCCAGGCTTGTATTTCTTGAGTGACAACTTCCCCCTGCTGTGGACTTATGGCTTTTAGAACTCAAGGTCTGCCAGGCACAGTACCAATTAGAGTGAAGCTTCTAGATGGAAAGTCCCCAGTTCCTTAGGACATAAGCTAATAATGCCAAATTTTTTTTCTAACTACACAACTTTCATTGGTTATTAACATTCTTCTTGCACCACCAGCCAAACTGGGATTAATCAGAAACTGGACAGCATCCCTTTGTGCTCAACACTTAGGTTCTGCAATCATTTCAGCCAAAATTCTCAAACTTTTCAGATAAAATTAGGATGCTTGGTTGGAGCCATAAATTTACCTGAGTTCCTGTGACTGAAAGGCTGTGTTCTTTAGAATATGAGATAGGAACTGGCAAGCTGAGCACTTATACAGTGGATGTGCCTGTTCTCTGGGAGTAGCTGCCTCACCACCAACGTTAGTGCTGTGACATGTAAGTCTGAGCATGTGGCTCAGACTTTGGGAGGTGCCCTTAAATCACACAAAGTCAGCAAAGGAGGGGAGAACCCCCAAAATACAATGAATGAGACAAGTCTCTTAGGGTCTGGTGAAATGAGGTGACTCTTAGCAAAGCTAAACAGATGGGACACATGATGTGCAGATTTTATTCATGCCTAACCCTGCGTGGAACTTTCACTGACTTCGAAATACCTACAGCAAAAAGTAAGAGAAAGGAGAAGGTAGAGAGAAGAGATGAAACAGCATCCATGGTCGGTGCTCTCTCTTCTCATCTTTCTAATGTCACAGGAGGTGAGCATACCTCTGCTCTCCCTGGGCTTTACCCAGTTTTTAAAAACAAACAGAGGGACAGCTGATTTTTCAGTCTTTAAGAGAAATTAAGATGTCTTTAAATGATTTAAATAAACTACCTGAAAATCTGTATGCTTTCATTGAATGAGAATAAACTTGTAATTTTAAGACTATGATTCAGAAAATTTTTTGTCAATAAGCCTATTTCCAGAATCTAAGAAAACATGAGAATTCAGTATCCATATCTACTCTGCAATAGCTAAACTAAACCACTTTTTCTAGCTTCTTGATAAATAGTAAATGCACTTCCCGTAATATTGCTCCCTTCACATAAAGACTGCTTGTGAATGCTTCAATATTCTGTCTTCGAAATCTTTTTCTTTTGATGATTGTCCATTTAAATGTGTTTTTAAACTCTGCCTTAAACTTCTGCTTCCTTTTTCTGTCGCTTTTTTTTTTTAACTAAACCTTAGCTGACTGACTTCTACAGCAATATAAAGGTATATATATTTTCCTGTATACAATTTAATACATGTAAACAAATTATTTTTCTCCCCTAAGATCAACAGAATAGCATTTGCCTTTTATGTATGTCCTGTATTTTTAGCTGTTATACTCCTTTTAAAAAGAAAGGCAAATATAATATATAAAGAGATAAATAGAAAATTCAAATTAGTGAATGTTCCCAGCTTTGTTAATTAAGTTGCATTCTTGAATGATTGTTGGGTGAGAAATGAAATAGGTTTGCTTTGGGGAAATTATTGTCGTGCTAAGTATGTAATTAGCTGTGCCATTTTGAAATTGTAATTTCCTCATTTCTCACAGGACTCAAAAGCTTATTACCACCTGCTTGAACAGGTGGCTCCAAAAGGAGAAGAAGGAGGTATTCCTGCTGTTGTTATTGACATGTCAGGACTGAGGGTAAGGCCATGCCCCAAGTCGTGTTAGATGTGATGATTCCTCTGCATTGGCTGTTCCATTGCCCTATGTGATGCTGGCTCCAGAGTTCCATGAGTGGACATCTCTGCTTAGAGCCGTGTTAAATTGTTAAAAACTGTTAACAGTTTTGGGTTGTAACTGTGGAAAATTGAAGCTGGAATTAAAATTAAGGAAGGAGAGGAATGCTAATTAAATGCCACACACCGTCAGAGGCACTTCTGCATGTGTCCCCTCATTTAACAGGCCCTGCAACACCAAGAAGGATTCTTTTTTCCATTTTTAGGTACCTGAATATTATTTCTAGAAATAGACAGGATATTTACACAAATAAATAAATTCCCACTATCACGATGAAAAACAAAATGAGATTCAGAGGGGTTCATTAATATGTTCAAGATCATGTGACAGATTAGTGGAAGTCATGTGATCCAAGCCTGGGGCTCTGTCCTCTATTAATCCTAATAAGAGGAAACCCCGCTTGCTGGGTTCTTCCTATGTGCCAGGTGTTATGCTGGGCACGTTGCTTACACTGCCCCTCGTCCTTGCAAACATCACTAAAGTAAGTGCTCATAACTCTGTTTTATAATTGAGGAAACTGAAGGTCAGAAAAGTTAAGAATCACCTCATGGCCACAGAGGCAGTGTGTGGCATAGCAAGGATTTAAGCCCAGGATGGCTCCGAAATCCGCTCAGCCACAGCCCTGCCTCACTACACCCTTGAGGGTCACGGGAGAAAGGGCTGGACAAGACCGTCTGAGTTTTTAGAGGTGTCTGGTATGAGGACCCATTGAAAACAAAGTGGACAGCCTAGAAGAAATGGACAAATTCTTAGAAAGGTATAACCTGCCAAGACTGAACCAGGAAGAAACACAAAATATGAACAGACCAATCACAAGTAATGAAATTGAAACTGTGATGAAAAGTCTTCCAACAAACAAAAGTCCAGGACCAGATGGCTTCACAGGTGAATTCTATCAAACATTTAGAGACGAGTTAACACCCATCCTTTTCAACCTCTTCCAAAAAATTGCAGAAGAAGGAACACTCCCAAACTCATTCTATGAGGCCACAGTCACCCTGATACCAAAACCAGACAAAGATACTACAAAAAAAGAAAATTACAGACTAAGATCACTGATGAATATAATGCAAAAATCCTCAACAAAATACGACGAAACAGAATCCAACAATACATTAAAATGAGCATACACCATGATCAAGTGGGATTTATCGCA
This sequence comes from Delphinus delphis, assembly GCF_949987515.2. NCBI lineage: Eukaryota > Metazoa > Chordata > Mammalia > Artiodactyla > Delphinidae > Delphinus > Delphinus delphis. The sequence continues at coordinate 20,547,964 of NC_082700.1, forward strand.
GGAATGCAACGGTTCTTCAATACATGCAAAACAATCAACGTGATACACCATATTAACAAACTGAAGAGTAAAAACCACATGAAAGGATGCTCAACATCACTAATCATTAGAGAAATGCAAATCAAAACTACAATGCAGTATAACCTCACACCAGTTAGAATGGGCATCATCAGAAAATCTACAAGCAACAAATGCTGGAGAGGGTGTGGAGAAAAGGGAACCGTCCTGCACTGTTGGTGGGAATGTAAATTGATACAGCGACTATGGAGAACAGTATGGAGGTTCCTTAAAAAACTAAAAATAGAATTACCATATGATCCAGCAGTCTCACTACTGGGCATATACCCAGAGAAAACCATAATTCAAAAAGACACATGCACCCCAGTGTTCATTGCAGCACTATTTACAATAGTCAGGTCATGGAAGCAACCTAAATGCCCATCAAGAGACGAATGGATAAAGAAGTTGTGGTACATATATACAATGGAATATTACTCAGCCATAAAAAGGAATGAAATTGAGTCATTTGTTGAGATGTGGATGAATCTAGAGACTGTCATACAGAGTGAAGTAAGTCAGAAAGAGAAAAACAAATATTGTATATTAACGCATGTATGTGGAACCTAGAAAAATGGTACAGATGAACTGGTTTGCAGGGCAGAAGTTGAGACACAGATGTAGAGAACAAACGTATGGACACCAAGGGTGGAAAACCGTGGTGGGGTGGGGATGGTGGTGTGCTGAATTGGGCAATTGGGATTGACATGTATACACTGATGTGTATAAAATTGATGACTAATAAGAACCTGCAGTATAAACAAACAAAAAAACAACTAATACTAAACTTTCTTTGGGTTATTTGTATGGAAATATATTAATATAAATGTTTCAGAAATTACATGAAATTTCTAAAAATCTTATATGTTCTGGTATAATGTTATAAGTCATAATTCTAGTTATTACTTTAAAATGTATATCTCAGAAATAACTAAATTTCCTTGTCAATTGCATTATTATGAACTTTCATCAAATCTTTAACCGTGGTCATTTTTAAGTCTTTTGTCATTTACAGACAGTTTTGGGTGTACTCTGATGCTTTTGCAAAAATGTTCCTATAAAAGGGTTTCATCTTCAAGGAATTCATGGAAACGACTCTGACAAGTACAGGTTTCTGGTAACTGACCATACTGCTGAACTGAATGAATAAGAGTTTTCAGAACTCTAATGGAAAACTGATGAATTCATAAAAGTACTAACAAAAGATCAAGATGAAAAAAAAATTACATGGGACTGAGTGAACTGATGAAGATGATTATAGTTTCTGTGACTTTCTGTTTGAATAAAAAAAAAATCCCACAAGGACTCAGAGGTGTAAAAAATATACAAATCAATTTTCACTGCAAGTAAAGGAGCTGTTACAGTGGAGGATTACTGGACTGAATGTCAATATTATGACATAGTATGAGTGTGTTTCGTGTTTGGTAATTGCAATCATTGTTGCTTTTGTTGTGGTCATCCAAAAAAAAAATTTATTCTTACAGTTGTCTCATCTGTTGTTCAGCCACATTATCTGACACAGATAGGATTTAGAGAGAATAATCTTAGAAAATCAGTATGGTTGAAATCGTCAAGAAAAAAAATCCTGTGGGTCAATCCAAAAGAAAATCTTGATGGAATGTTTTTATCTTATGTAGAAAAACAACTTTGGAAAGAAAACAAAAGATTTTGCCAAAAAAATAAATAGAACCATACAGTATAAAAAAAAAGAAAAGAAAACAAAGGGCACAACAAGGGTCCGATTAAAACTTCAGTTTTGCCAGCACTTTAGTATTGATGTAGAGAAGTTGCCTTACCCATTCTTGTGCCTCATTTCATATCATTAGAGTTAAATCCAATGAGTTAATATTAAAGTTAACTCATTCCTGCATGAGAAGTAGAGCTTCTGAAATGTATAGTGTTATCTAGCAGAGCATCATATTAAGAGATAATTCTAGTTTTAATAAGTTCCAGTTGTCTGAAAATTTGTGGTTTCATACACTTTTAAGAGCATTAAAGGGCAATGGACCATATTTCAACAAAACTTTAGTTTTCTGGTAAGAGTCTGTTTACAAATGACTGGAGATTCTCTAGAACTATTTGAATAGACTTTTAATACATTAAGGGAGTGATCCTCAATCTGAAGTCTGCAGAAGCCAAATAGATATTATATATTTATTGATGACACTGTGTAGCTTAAATTTATTTTGTCTGAACTGCAAGTACACCAACTCAGTGTGGGAAAGGCGGTTAAACCAATCAGAAGTTCTTGTTGGCAGATGTAAATAGCTTTGATGAACTGAAAATAGGAATATAATTTATTATTTAATAAATGAACATTTTTCATGAGGTCTATGCAAGAAGATAATAAAAAGGAAACCTAATGGTTGAAAATAATTAAGATGAACTTAAATGACAAAACTGTAGAATCTACTGAATCTCTTTAAAGACAAGACAACCAACTATTCATCTGAAATGGTTCCATTCTGTACAAAGATGGAAGGACTTGATTACTTAACTTCTGAGATTCCTTTTACTTGTGACTTTCTGATTTTGGTTCAGGCAAATACAAGTGATAATTTGCTGTTTTAAGTGTCTATCTGAGGTTGAATACTAAGGGTTTCAGTAAGATTCCCATCTCTTTTTCATATTATTATCCATGTCTACTTTGTGCCTAGAGAGGCTTTGACCCAGCCTTGAGACGTCCGTCCTTTTTCATTGCAGGAGAAGGATGACATCCAGAGGGCAGAATGCATGTTGCAGCAGGCGGAGAGGCTGGGCTGCCGGCAGTTTGTCACAGCTACAGATGTTGTCCGAGGGAACCCCAAGTTGAACTTGGCTTTTATTGCCAACCTCTTTAACAGATACCCTGCCCTGCACAAACCAGAGAACCAGGACATCGACTGGGGGGCCCTTGAAGGTAACTGGAAATTGGTTGCTTAAATGTTCGGAAAAGCGGTCACAATTCTAATTCAAGGGCAATTCAAAATCACCTCCTACGCAAACATAAGCCCCTCACATGGAAGATTTGCAAACAGGTCCTCAATTCTCTGGTACATAACAAAGAGAATAAATAGATGAATCAAGTCAGTTACAGACAAACAGGAATAATCAAATACCATTATATCACATCCATTATACATAGGCTTCATCCATCATCAGAATTAAATGTTTTAGGGAAGACAATGCATTTAATTATCAGATGAAATAAATCCTGAGTTCCAAAAACCTCATTTATGTACTTAATGGACTGAGTGTTAATTCCTAGAGGCAAGAAATTGCAGCCACGCATCATTTAAAAATGATGTTTAACTTATGTTAAGAGATGCTCACTGAAATTTTTGTTTTGCTTCTTTGATTTGGATAATGGGGGCCACAAAATAAGATTTTGAGGCAGAATCCATGACCGTTACATTTAGGAGGTTAAAGCCCTAAGACTGGACCAAAAAATCACACAGCTTTAGTCAAGTTCTAATAGGTGATAGTGCCAGAGATGTTTTTCTTTTTTTCATCGTGAATTGTCCCGATATTGAGACAGAAAATCAATACAAAAGTAATAATAAATGAATGTCACCAAAGGAAGAAAATCCAGATTTAAAGAATTGGTTGATCCTTTTCTGCAGTGCTTTACTGTAGCTGGAAGTGCAAAATCAATCTGTGTTCCAACGCTGCTGCATTTGTATGATTTGATAAACAGTGGTCAGAGGTCTGTGCCTTCTGTTGACTACCAAATATGTATGTCAAGCCCTCTAATCACCCGTTTCTAGCTGCCTCTAGATCATCCAGATTTGGGTCCATCGCTATCGCTTGAAATTCAGCATATACAAGACAGAATTGATCATTTCCCCTTCCCGCATTGCCTCTCTACCCCCTGCCCCCATTCCATCTACTCTCCTTTAGAAATTCTCCGTTTCCATTAATCATACCATTTTTTTCTTCAGTTACCAAAACTCTGGGTTCCACTTTGATATCTTCCTCTCCTTCCCGCCAAAATCTCTTGAATCAACAAATACTAATAATTCTTCCCCCAGAATGACCTTTAGATTGTTATTTTTCCTTTCGGCTCTTCCGGACTCTTATTAAATCATACACCAACTATTTCACTAGGTCTTAGGGGCCTACTCCTCCATCCATCAAGCACTTGAATGTGCCCACGTGCTGGTGTCAAACACTATCCCCTCTGTGTGTTTAATTTAAATGCATATTGCCTTTCAGTAATTCTGCACACTGCTGCCGAGCACATCACAGTGCTGCTTTCGTTACATCTCCGCCTTGCTCAAGAATTTATCATAGCGATAAAAAAAAGAACCCATGATGACTGTCATTGTCGATAACATATCAACCAAAATCTGCTACCTGGCATCCAAAGATGCGTGATTCTGGTTCCAGCCACTAGACAGCCTTGTCTCTGTGGCCTCTACAACACAGATCCCTGAAAAATCAGTTCCTAACGGTTTTAACGCTCCCTTTGTGTTCGTATTTACACAATCTCCTACTTCCACTCCTTACTTATCCCCCCAGATCCTCTCCTCTTTCCTCTTTAGTATCCAGATTTTACTAACCCTCTAAGGTAAAGCTCAGATTGCGCTCCCTCCAAATTTAGCCCATAAAATTCTCTCCTTTATCTCAACTCGAATATAAATATCTACCTCATATTTTAGCCCTCCAGCTTGCATGATCCCTCTTTGATGCCTAAAATACTTGTTTTTCCAGAAAGAATGCAAGCCTTTGAGGGACAGCCCTGAAGAGTTTCCCCACACAGGATCTTGCGCACCACTCATAGATGCTCTAGAGATACTCATTGAATTGAAGTGGAAAAAAAAATTAACACAGAATAGCAACCCTCATCCAAATCCATTAGGGTTTTTTTTTCTACTTTCAGTGTTTATTACAGCTTCTTTAGTTAAACTTTGATCATAAAAAAGGCATATTTTCTAGGTACGTGAAAGATAACTGGTCTTCATTCATTTAGGTGAGACAAGAGAAGAGCGGACATTTAGGAACTGGATGAACTCCTTGGGTGTAAGCCCTCGAGTCAATCATTTGTACAGGTAAGCATATTGGAAGACTCTTCCCTAATATGAGGTACCAAGACCTGGAAAGATCCCCAAGATTTCAAATACCACTGTGGTGTGCAATTCTCTTTACAAAGTGTGTGCACCTCAGTGAGAAGGGGGAAATGCCACGTTGAGCAGCAGATGTGAAGAAACTCACTTCCATACACCAACCTTGCTGTGTATTTAGTACAAAAATCATAACCCAGCAGCCAAAGGACAAATGGAATCCCTGTTGTAAACCCAAGATCTGCTCAGAAGCAGGCCAAACAGTAAATGTTCAGTTTGTGGCTGTGTCTCCTATGCCATTTGTTAGAGCCGTATTTCTTTTTCTGGAGGCTGCGTGTTTCTGCTGAAGGGGCAAAGGTGGTCACACCTGGGGGAGACCTCCAGTCAATTCCCTCCCTTTCTCTGAGTCGAGGTTTCTTCACCTCTAAAGATGGAGCTACTGATGCCAGTGTTGCCAATTGCTGGGAATGTTCCTTGAGCTAATATATAAGGAATTGCCTGGCCCGCCGCAGGAGCTTCATAAATGCTGAGTATCTGAGAATTCTTTTGTGTTTGTTTTTGTTCAGTGACTTATCAGATGCCCTGGTCATCTTCCAGCTCTATGAAAAGATTAGAGTCCCTGTTGATTGGAACAGAGTAAACAAGCCACCATACCCCAAGCTGGGGGGCAATATGAAGAAGGTAAACAATGACTCTTTTTTTTTTTGGTTGCGTTGGGTCTTCGTTGCCGCATGTGGGCTTTCTCTAGTTGCATCGAGTAGGGGCTACTCTTAATTGCGTTGCGCAGGCTTCTCATTGCAGTGGTTTCTCTTGTTGCGGAGCTCGGGCTTTAGGTGCATGGGCTTCAGTAGTTGTGGCACATGGGCTCAGTAGTTGTGGCTCGCGGGCTCTAGAGCACAGGCTCAGTAGTTGTGGCACACAGGCTTAGCTGCTCCGCGGCATGTGGCATCTTCCAGACCAGGGCTCAAACTTGTGTCCCCTGCATTGGCAGGCGGATTCTTAACCACTGCGCCACCAGGGAAATCCCAAACAATGACTCTTCTAATGTTCTGGTAGGCAGTTGAAGTCATAAGCCTGCAAGAGTACCTTGTGAATACTTTATCAGGAGGCCAGACTTAGATAACTGTTTATCCATGGATTAAATTAGAGTACTGCAATCAGAAACCTGAATGGTTTTATTAAAGTGAGTTCATTATTTCAGTTGATTACTTAGTTATAATTCCATGTTGGATGTCTTTAAACTTTATGATGTAAAAATTCTAATTAAGATAATTAGAGCAAGCAGAGCTGCAGGGTTGCTTTTGCCCCAGCAAGATCATCATTCTAATTTTCTAAAGAATCGAAGCCTTGTACTAACAGTTTGACTTGTACAAATAGTACGTCTAGTGTCAACGTAATGGGAACACATTGTTTTGTAAAAGCAGCCACGGGGTTGGCACGAACATTTCCCACCATTTCTCATGCCTGTGACCCAATGATGCATGCGTCACAGCCACAGGAATACCTGTCCCACATGTCGGTCTACCGTGTGCGTGTAGGATGGAGAATTCAGATATTCTATGTCAATCTCTATGAATTCAGCTATTTTAGGAACATTATAGACAGGTCACTTAGTACGGCTGTCTAGTTCTGTAGTGTGATGTAGCCATGAAAATGTTCATCATCATAATTCATTTTGGTTTTGCCCTTAAAGTACACTATGAATATGTTTTTGGTGGGAGTGAGGGGTTCCATTGAAGAAAAGACAGAAAATCATTTGACTAACTTAGCATCCTAGAATTGCAGAACCAGGCGAGGCTGGAGAGATCAATCAATCTCACCTTATTGTTTCATTTCGTGTCTTTATTATCTTATTTTCTCGGGTATTTATCATCATCGAGATGCTGACATTAGATTGTTTCCCTTCCCGCTCATTAACAGCTTGAGAACTGTAACTATGCAGTGGAACTGGGGAAGAATCAAGCAAAATTTTCCCTGGTGGGCATTGGGGGCCAAGATCTCAATGAAGGAAACCGCACCCTGACATTGGCCTTGGTTTGGCAGTTAATGAGAAGGTAATGCAACCCGGGGGAATGACATTTTATTGAATGTATTCTTCATCTAGAAAAATACTTGCAAATTTCAGAGTTGTGATTTAATTTGATAAAACAATATTTTAAGCTAAACTTAAAACCAAAGGAATGTTGGCAGAGCAGTCCTGCTTTATTTTTTTCTTCCATTCAGTTCTGACAGTTCTGTTTCAGGTACTTTGAAACTCTGTTATTAGGTTCGTCAGTGTTTTAGATTGTTATGTTCTCTTAATGAATCACCCTTTTTCATTATGGAGTGACCCTGTTTATGCCTGGTAATATTCTTTTCTCTAAAACCTATTTTTCCTGATATTAATACAGCCAGTCCTGCTCCTTCTCGATTAGTTTAGCGTGGCACATTTTTTTTCCATCCTTTAACTTTTAACTGATTTGTGTAAATACAGTCACTTATGTTTTAAAGGGGCTTTCAGAATAAGGGGGGAAATATGCTATATTTACCTACCTATCTGTCATTTCAGGTTCTCTTCTTCCCATGGTGTAGATCCAGATTTCGATCTGATATCATTTGCCTTCTACTTGAAATATTTCTAGCAGTGCGCCATCTGTTGGCGAGGAATTATTTCAGCTTCTGTCTGTCTGAGAATATCTTTATTATATTTTCATTTTTGAAAGGTATTTTATCTGAGTGTACAATTCTAGGTTGATAGTTTTTTCTTTCGCTATTTTGAAGATGTATTCACTCTCTTCTAGCTTGCATCATTTCCAATGATAATCTGTTGTCATTCCTGTCTTTGTTCCTCTGTATGTAATATGTCTTTTTTCCTCTGGCTTCTTTTAAGATTTTCTCTTTATCACTCATTTGAAGTAATTTGGTTATGATGTGCTTTGGTGTTTCTTGTGCTTGACATTTCTTGAGCTTCTTGAATCTGTGGGCTTACAGTTTTCACCAAATTTGGAAAAATCTTGGCCTTTATTTCTTCAAATATGACTCCTGTACCCACCCTCTAGTTTTTTGGGAACTCCAGGTACACATTTATTTGGTCATGTGAAGTTGTCCCAAAATTCACTGATGCTCAAATCATCTTTTTCCTTTATATTTCTTTTTTTCCTCTCTCTCTTTCATTTGGGATCATTTCTATTGCCTTGTCTTAAATTCACCACTCCCTTCTACAATGTCTACCATTAATTCCATTTGGTGTATACTTTTTTATCTCCGACATAATAGTTTTCGTGTATAGAAATTTGATGTGGGTCTTTTTGACATCTCCTCTACGTCTTTCCATAACACGCTTGAACATATAGAATATAATTGTAATAACTGTTATTTCTGGGTCTGTTTCTATTAACTGATTTTTGTCTTCATTATGGGTCATACTTTTCTACTTCTTTGCATGCCTACTGATTTTTCATAGTATGTGAGGCACTGTGAATTTTACCTTGCTGTGTGCTAGATATTTCTGTATTCCTTTAAATATTCTTGACTTTTGTCCTGGGATGCAGTTAAGTTACTTAAGTACAATTTGATCCTTTGGGGGCTTACTTAAAATCTTAATTAATCTCGAGCTAATTTTGTCTCTCAATATTGAGATAATCTCTTCTGAGTACTTTACTTGATGCTCCATATATCATGAGATTTTTCCACTCTGCCTGGTAGGGACCAAATTTATGCCAGCCCCTGTGTGAACTCCAAGCATTGTTCTGCCCATTCATTTCTGAAAGTTCTTTTCCCAGCCTCTGGTAATTTCCTCACATGAATGCTCCAAGTAGCACTCAGCTGAACCCTTGAGGCAAACCCTCTGAAGATCGCGGGAGCTTTCTTTCTAGATGACTGTCCTCTCCAGGCAGCTCTCTTCTCCCTGTTATTCTGCCCCACACATTCTAGCGCCCTGGCTTCCTTAAGTTCTCAACCCTGTCCGCTTGGCTCAGGGTCACTGTCATGCTGTTTGAGTTCTCTCTCCCTGCACTGCAGCCTGGAAACTCTCCATGCAATAATCTGGGACAATCCTAGGGTTTACCACATTTGTTTCCCTTCTCTCGGGGACCACTGTTTTGTGCTTCCTGTTGCCCAATGTCTGAACATCGTTTCATAGTTTTTCACTGTGCTTTATGTGTTTAAGGCAGAAAGGTAAACTGGTCCCTGTTATTCCGTCATGACCAAAAGCAGAATTTCCTGCTACTTCCTTAACAGAGAACTTTAGATACCTTTTCGAGTCAAACATAAAATTGATTAATGTGAGAGCTATGTGGCCATATTATTTAAGCAATAGTAGAATATAATAAGATATACAAATAGAAAATAAATGGTGAGAAAAGTAAACAATTTTGGGTACAAAAGCATGAGCCTGGGAAGAAGTCTAGACAGCAAATCTGTAAGCATGAACTGGTTTACTTTTACATGCTTTGCTCTTTCCCCCTTTACTGATAGCTCTGACCAGGCAGAAGTCTTCCATTCCTTAATTAGAACCTATGTTAGTGTGACTTAATTCATTTTTCTACCTGGAAGGAAGCCCGAGAAACCATATGTCACATTACATTATGTCTAACAAGGTAATGGCAGAGACAAGGGTTTGTCCCTAAGCACTGCCGCTTTATTCCCAGGCCACTGTCTGCAGATCGTAATATTTATAATGGTCCTTGGAGTAATCATGTCAGTGTCTCCAGGTGATGTCGGGTGATCAGAAATGATCATAATCAATTTAACTACCTGATTTACATTTGCTTTATCAAGTATGATGCTCCATTACTCCTTTCTCAACTGGGATCTGTTTAATGATTGAAGGCAGATGTCATAAGGCTTCTCTGGCACAGAAAACTCCAGAGCTAAAGAAACTTTAGCCTCTATTTCACTGCATGTATCTAGAACATCACTGAAAGTTCCTAAGGGCTGTTCTCACCGGTGTATTTGTAGAAACGATTTCTGAACTACTCTCTATTTTCTTTCACGTGTGTTTTTAGTTCTTAACAGACTGGCTTTTGGTACTGATTGCTTTAAAAACCAAAGCAAAAGTCTTTTTAGTTGCAACAGTTACATTGACTCATGGGTTTGAAGATGAAATTATCTTTGATATTTTCTATTTTAGTGACTTTAAAAGGAAAATCAGGGGGGCTTCCCTGGTGGCGCAGTGGTTGAGAGTCTGCCTGTGGCTGCAGGGGAGGCGGGTTCGTGTCCCGGTCCGGGAAGATCCCACACGCCGCGGAGCGGCTGGGCCCGTGAGCCATGGCCGCTGAGCCTGCGCGTCCGGAGCCTGTGCTCCGCAACGGGAGAGGCCACAACAGTGAGAGGCCCACGTACTGCAAAAAAAAAAAAAAAAAAAAAAGAAAAGAAAACTCAGGCCAACTCTATTCTATTTTGAATTTCATAATATCTGAAAATCACTTTGTAATATGATCTTCGTTCTGGAAGTTTTATAAAAATGTGACCCAACATCATAGTTTAAGGCTAGTATATATATGATAAGGGCTAGTTTGCTGCTGTGTCTCTACCTGGTAAATAAGTCATATTTCTCATGTGTCTTTACTCTATAAGAATTGTGCCTATAAGAAAATGGACAGAGAAATACATTACTGTGAAAGGTGATGAAATGACTGACAATTATGTAAATGCCACCAGAAGGATATTTTTTTTTCTCTGTATGCCACACATGAACAGATCTAATAAATTTAGAGCCAGTTCTAGCTGGAATTTGTTTCATTGGGTTTCACAGATGTGCTAATTTGGTCATTTATCTGGACAATAAATGGCATGTCATTTTTCCCTCTAAAAACAAATGAAAGCTTAAACCTCCCTTTCCCCTTCAGTAGCCTGGAAATCATTCTCAGATTGGAAAGGTGGCAAATTGCACGTGTCTAAGTTTGGAGACAAAAGCCTGAGGCAAGCAGGCTGCCAGCAGACAGCCACAATAGTCAGACTCCAACAGATGAATCGAGAGTCTGAGGCAGGCCACGGAGGGAATTCTCCCCAGATCAAACAGGCTGTGGACGGTGAGTTGGGGATAGGTCCCTGAAAAACAAAACACTGAGGTATGTCCCTCTGGGTCACACGTTAAAGAAATAACACAAGTGTTTGATGGCAGGAAATCACACAAGTCATAATCACAGCTTCTCCAGCCCCACACCCCACCCATCGCCTGCTGTTGGATGAGGCCCTGGCTTAAGCTGGAGCTCACGGGGCCATTTCATTTTGACAGAGGGCTTCTCCGCACTGCGTGGTGTGCAAACACCAGAGATACTGGGATCTTGTCTGCAGGGTTCCATTTAATAATAGCACAGTCCCCCCAAAACATGTTTCACGATAAGGAACGATTATCTCACAAGGAAAATCCTAGGAAGACACAAACCAAATTGATTTTTGTTTTCAATTTTGAATCTACATTTGGTGCTTGGTGGACTTTCTAGACTGGAGTCTCCAACCTAAATTTTTGCCTTTATTCCCTTTGTTTTTCTGATGTCCTTACAAGCAGGTGTCTGATTCCTTTTAAACCTCCACATCTCCCTTGAGGTGGCAGAAGGACGACTCTGTGCTCCCTAGCGCTGTGTGCCACCATGAGGGGCTATTCTCAGAGCCCTGAATGCAGTCAGCTGCCTCCAGGATGTTCTGTGTCTAAGTTTCCCTGTCCCTTTGTGGCCTTTTATATTTGCATGAATAGACTTTTGTATAAAGGTGAGCTTCTCCTCTGCACCATTTTCTTCCCTCACTCAAGGAGTGGCTTGAAAGCACTGCTCCTGTCCACTGGAGAGAGTCAACAAAGCAGCCTGGGCCTCCTGGCAAAGGGAAGTGAGAGTTTGGTCCTGAGATGAGTGAGGCTGCTGGAAGATTAAACCTAGTCTGTTTCTCAGGTTATTTATGGACGTGACCTGATGAAACAAACACTAACCCACCATCTCTTAATGAGCGGACTAGGCAGAAATGCTTACATGGTATAGTAAATGCTGGTAACTTAATGCACATGCTGTTAGGAAACAAGCCGGTTATGACATAAATGATATGATCAAACCTCAGGCCTTTTTCCAAACTAGTAATATTTTGAAAATCTAACTGGAACTTATCCCATTTGTACTTGTTATTCCTTAGAATTTTGGTCCCATCTCTGGGCCCAGACTAAGCATTTCCCATCTTGACTTTCTCCTTGCTTTTCCTGGGAGAAAATCATTCTGTTCGTTTCATCTACGACTCTACTCTTTCACTTGCTAGATGCCCAGTATGTACTGGGTACTCTGCTGACCCGTGAAAGCACTGAGATGAATATGGTCTATGGACTCTGTCCAAGGGCACAAGGTAGGCAGAGAGACATGCACATCAACTCCATGAAAAGCTCTGGGAAACAGGTTGGAAGCAAGTGTAGCAATAATGATTAATATACTGCATGGGTCAGAAAAATGATGCTTGAACTGGGACTTGTTCTCAGGATTAGAAATTCACTAGAGAGGAAGGACATCCAAGGCAGAGCGTGCATCTGAGTCATGGAAGCAGGAGGCAGGAGGATGCATGGTGCGGTCGGTGAGCTGCTGATGGTTCTGTGCAGCTGGGAGAGCATGAGTGTGTGTGACCATAAAGCCTTGAAGAAGGAGGGGAAGGAGGAAATGAGAGAGGCACTGACAAGGGACACTCAGGTCAAATTGCGAGAGGACTCGTGTGCCATTCTAAGGAATTTGATCTGTGTTCTTTGGGCCTCGGAGAGTCACTTTAAATGACATGACCGGAACAGTAGTTTAGAAAAGGCAGAATGAAGAGGAACCAGCTGATGTGAGGGAGTCGGGGGAGGTGTCATTGAGAGGACTTGGATGCCGGATTGGTCCGCACGATTTTACTGTTTTGATAAGGAAAAGTTGCAGAAACCCTCTTCCTCCCCATCGACAATGATAGGAAAGCACTTTCACCTGAAGGAAGCAGGGCATTGCTCCTGTTTCCGAGATTACACTTGGAAACCATTGTGGAAGAACTGTGTTTAGCGCGGAAGCCGTAACTGGAGGAAGATATCCGATGGATTATGTAATGAGCAAAACCCTGGGCACCCAAGTGGAGGGTGACCTCATTTAGGGAGGCCCTCAAGACAGGACTCAATGGCACAATACTAGAGTTTCATTTTGGACAACACACACTGAAATTCTAGTCTTTCGTGGGTAATTTGACTCTCCCCCCGTACAAGACTGAACCGTGAGGCCAGCAGACCTGCCCACCTGCCCTACTGCTTGGCTCTCTCCCTGTGTTTACCCTTTGAGAGAGATTAGCTTGGGGAATGCTGAGTCTTCTCTGCTCCATGGAATTTTTTTTTTTTTTTTTTTTGCGGTACACGGGCCTCTCACTGTTGTGGCCTCTCCCGTTGCGGAGCACAGGCTCCGGACGCGCAGGCTCAGCGGCCATGGCTCACGGGCCCAGCCGCTCCGCGGCATATGGGATCTTCCCGGACCGGGGCACGAACCTGTGTCCCCTGCATCGGCAGGCAGACTCTCAACCACTGCGCCACCAGGGAAGCCCTGCTCCATGGAATTTTAAGAGCTTGAAGCATCTTCTTAATGTTTCCCCTGCACAACCCACTTCTCATAACAGTATGTATCTAAGGCAATTCTTACCCTCAAACTAGAGACTAACTAGAGATTACTGTGTATTCCCAATATTTCTACTTCTGTGATACACAGAGGAAACTCTTTTATATTTTTTCTTTATTATGTTGGCTGCCTGGGCTTTGAAGTATAGCTATTTACAATGTTGTGTTAATTTCTGCTGTACAGCAAAGTGATTCAGTTATATATATATATATATATATATACATATATATATTCTTTTTCATATTCTTTTCCATTATGGTTTATCACAGGATATTGACTATAGTTCCCTGTGCTATACAGTAGGACCTTGTTGTTTATCCATTCTATTATAATAGTTTGCATCTCCTAACCCCAAACTCCCAATCCATCCCTCGGTCACCCTCTTCCCCCTTGGCAACCACAAGTCTGTTCTCTATGTCTGAGAGTCTGTTTCTGTTTCATAGACACATTCATTTGTGTCATATTTTAGATTCCACATATAAGTGGTATCATATGATATTTGTCTTTGTCTGACTTACTTCACTTAGTATGATAATCTCTAAGTCCATCCGTGTCGCTGCAAATGGCATTATTTCATTCTTTCTATGGCTGAGTCATATTCCGTTGTATATATGTGCCACATCTTCTTTATCCATTCGTCTGTCGATGGACACTTAGGTTGCTTCCATGCCTTGACTAATGTGAATAGTGCTGCTATGAACATTGGGGTACTTGTAGCTTTTTGAACTATAGTTTTTTCCGGATGTAAGTGCTTGGGCTTTTCTAACGTTGAATTGTTCCTTGATTTTCGTAGTTCCTTTAAGAAAAGCATCACTGGTTCAAATCCTTTATTTCATTTTCCTTTCCCTGCTTCTCTTCTGCTTTCTCTCTGTACAAGGACAGTGGTATTCGCTCTGCACCTGACTCTAAGTATAAAGTTCTATTTTGTTATTCTAAAAGGAACTAGTGTCATTACATATTCTTTTTTCCTCAGATGTAATGGTGTTCATGCCATCTTCTGAGACAGGAAAAAAAAAAACTTTTCTATGCTGGCGACTCTCTGTGAATAGTGAATTCTTTTTTAAAACATTTTTATTGGAGTATAGTTGATTTAAAATGTTGTGTTACTTTCTGCTGTACAGCAAAGTGAATCACTTATACACTTACCTACATCCACTCTTTTTTAGATTATTTTCCCATATAGGTCATCACAGAGTATTGAATAAAGTTCTCTGTGCTCTACAATAGTGAATTCTTTAGCGACTTTTCTCCAGAAATCATTCTTGATTTTGTTCAGGTACACACTGAATATTCTTGAAGAACTTGGAGGTGGGCAGAAGGTCAACGATGACACTATTGTCCACTGGGTGAATGAAACATTGAAGGAAGCGGAGAAAAGTTCATCCATCTCTAGTTTCAAGGTAACGTGCGTGTCTCCTGCTCGCGGCCATTATGCTTATCTTTATCGCTTCCACTCTGTTTTCAAGACTGACCTTCAGTGTGAGGTCTCTGAGGCTCCCCCTCCCGTTTTGATTTTGCTTGAATGACCCATTATTGTTTTGACGTTCATAGGCCATTTCATTGACAGATTTCTTGTCGTTTTCTCCCATAATAATTAATTTAAAAAACCCGATCATGTTTTACACGGGATTTTAGATGTTTTTCTTCCAAAGTAATGTAACATATAATGTTTTTTAAATGTGCATAGCTCCACGGCTCAGATTGTTAACATAATGAGGGTGAAATGTAAAATGCTAAGAGATCTCCCATGGGATGTTTTTTTTTTTTCCTGAGAAAAAAGCAGTAGTTTACTTGTATCCAAATCCCATTTTTATTAATAACAGTATGACATTTTATTACATTTCTTCACTCATGTTTTATACATTAGCCGGATCCTTCCTCAAGGGCCCTGTGTACTTGATCGACAGTATAATGTCTGCGTCATATCTTAACTACATTTTCCTGGCTTAAAGGTCAGGGTGGCTGAGAGGGACCCCCTTCAGAGGGCGGGTGAGGCAGTTCATCATGCTATCAATCCTTTCCCTCAAAATCAAGAGAAAAAATGAAAATCTCTCCCCTCCCAGAAAGGGCAGAAGGTATGTCTGTAGGCTGGGCTCTACCAGGAGTGCCCAGTCCCTGTGAGCTCAGCACAGGAATTGGCCAGCTCTGTCCTCCTTCTACTTACCATCCGTTTGGTCTGGAGGTCGAAGTGGAGGCTGGTGACAGATGTGAGCAAGTCCTTCCAGAAGGAGATTTGGGAAGGCGGTGGCGCACAGTACAGTAGAGCGGTGCTCCCACGATGGAGCGTGGTCTCAGTACTAGGGGCTCCTTGTTTGTCACAGGGGGGCTCCTCATCTTCTCTTCACAGACATGATGAAGACAGCTTTACCATTTTCCTGATGTTTTTCTCTTTTTGGCTGCTTTGGGCGGCATGCGGGATCTTAGTTCCCCGACCCGGGATCCCACCCGCGGCCCCTGCAGTGGAAGCGTGAAGTCTTAACCACTGAAGCACCAGGGCAGTCCCACCATTTTCCTGATTTTATAGTGAGGAAACTGGGGGCTCATCTAACTCCTGAGGTTGCAGCTAGTAATTGCAGGTGGTGTCCATCAGGGAGGGGAAAGCACCTTTCACCTGCGAGGTGAGGTTATAGAGTGGAGGGTATCTATAGGTCACTTGACCATGGCTATGAAGTGAATAGCCCCGGGCATGCGTCTCTCTGTAAAACAGTTGCCACTTTACAGGAATGCATCCCATTTCCTTACCCAGCAGCTTCCGGGGTGATCCTGTGGGGATTCACTCTTGGGAATGTTTGGCAATTTTTTTGCTTCTTGTGATGCTCTGGGCTAATTTTCTCCTGTCTTCCCGCTGAGTCATTGCAGAATTGATTAGGTCAAAAGGACCACAGAAGGAAAATGTCAGATTAGCCCCACACTGCTTTTAAGTGAAACCCTTCAAAAACCGAGCACAGCGCACTCCGATTAACCATTGCAGAAACAGTCCTGGGCCCTCCTCACCTATGAACGCTGCCAGCTGCTGGCCATCTCGCTGCCTGTCAGTCCACCAAGACTGTGGGAAGGAAGTGGGAAAGAAGGTGAAACTCAAATCTCTGCATTTTGTTTCCGTTGTGCTTCTTTACCAAAAAGTTCTATGGAGATAGAAGCTCAGGCTAATGGTGGAAATTAGATTACGATTATATGTATATTGGTCTTAATTTTGTGGTAGTTCTTACATAACCCAGAAAATAAATAAAAATGGACCCGTTCTATCTTTTAAAATAGTATTCTACCTCTACAGAGGGCCAGTGCTGGAGACCTAGCACCTTGCAGGGGTCCTGTGTCTTGCTTCTTTGTTAGAATTGGTTCTGATTTGGACCCGCAAGGTATGAGGTGTTTGAACTTGACTATGCTCAGATGGTGACACACAGTTGCCTCGGCACGTCTATACTCACAGGTGCAGAGTTTTGTGCATTTACACCTTAAAAGCATCCACAGGGAGTTCCCTGGTGGCGCAGTGGTTAAGAATCTGCCTGCCAACACGGGGGACACAGGTTCGATCCCTGGTCTGGGAAGTTCCCACATGCCGCGGAGCAGCTAAGCCCGTGAGCCACAACTACTGAGCCTGCGCTCTAGAGCCCGTGAGCCACAGCTACTGAGCCCGTGAGCCACAACTACTGAGCCTGCGTGCCTGGAGCCCGTGCTCCGCAACAAGAGAAGCCACCACAATGAGAAACCAGCGCACCACAACGAAGAGTAGCCCCCGCTCGCTGCAACTAGAGAAAGCCTGCGCACAGCAACGAAGACCCAACGCCGCCAAAAAAATAAATAAATAATGTTCCTTTTTTAAAAAAGTCAGGTAGAACCTTTAAAAAAAAAAAAAAAGCATTCACAGCTTTGCGTGTGTCCATCAAACTGTTTACAGACGCCAAAGAAAGAGCCCAAGATTTTAAGTCAGAATACCTGGGTTCAGATCCCAGCCCCACCACTTATTAGCAAGCCACTTAACCTCAGAAACTCCCTTTGCTTGCTGTAAATTAAGATTAGATGCCTCCGTCCAAGGCTTGTGGCAATAAGTGAGATAACCTATAAAAAGTGCTGAGCAAACTGTGAGACACCAATGGATATTAGTTGCAGTCATTGCATTTGATCACATAATTGCTGTCACTGTCTACCTGGACCTATGGACCCTTTTCTTTCCCTAAGGTCCCCAGGAAAGGAGCATTCACTGAATCCCATCCAGCTGAGCCCGCATCACTCTCCCTGCGTGTCACCTCTGGGATGTCCCCTGAAAATGAATCGGGGTTCCTCTTAATGTCTTTAGTCTCTCTTTTCTGGTGGTTTCTTTTTCAAATCATCCCTTCCTCTACTAATAACCAATACTTGAATGAAACATACTATATATCAACCTCTCTGCTTTTCTCTAGTTGCTCTAACTTCCTTCCATTCACTATTTGGGAATGACTCCCTGCCTGTTGGCAGACAATGGATTTCCCCCACTTAGTGAACCACCAGGAAGCTACTAGTGATGCCGCTACAGAAATGACGACTGGTTTGAAACACCATGTGCGACACTGTGGCATTTCCCACACCAGGATGTATATATTCGTACTTAAGAGGAAAGCACCACTTACTTTCCTTGAGCCAAATAGAACTTGGGAGCATATTGTTAAAACCCATGCTTTCTCTCTATGCAGGACCCAAAGATTAGTACAAGTCTGCCCGTCCTGGATCTCATTGATGCCATTCAACCAGGTTCCATTAACTATGACCTCCTGAAGACAGAAAGCCTGAACGATGAAGAGAAACTCAACAATGCAAAGTACGTAAATAAACCTGGGGTCAGGGAGGAAAGGATGAGCCGGCATCTGGGGAGCTGTGAACTCCAGTGCCTGTGCCTTCGTGCAAACACTTCTAGGTTCACTGTTGATGCTTTTTCTTCTCATGACGTACTGTGTCCCATCATCATTATTTTCAATACTGGGCAATAGCAGTTTAAGGCTCCAGGTGTTAGAGGGAACGAGACAAAAACGATTGATAACAATTGAAACCATTGAAATTGAAAACAGTTGACTTCTGATTGATAAGCAAGCCTGTAATTTCATAAAACCAATTTCCTAATCATAATCTATGGGAGGCTTCCTGAATAGAGTTTGTACACGGTGAGTGCAAATATAAACATTCTATTTGTGAATATCTGTGGATGTGCCTGGGCAGGGGTGGGGTTCAAGACCAGAGTCTTCACCAGCTTAAGAGCAACTGCTGTTTGCTTTACTTGTAGGATGAGGGTCAGCAGAGCCCAAATTTGGTCTGTTGTCAGCTTTTATACATCAGGTTTTATTTACATAGTTTCTATAGCTCTTTCCTGGATACAGTAGCAGAGTTGAAATAGTTGTGACAAAGCCCACAGAGTCTGAAATATTTGCTATCTGGTCTTTATGGAAAGCTTGCCTTCCTAGAGAGAGAGGCGCCTTTCTCAGAGCAGGCTGTATTAGTTCCTAGGTCTGTCATAACAAAATACCCCAGACGAGGTGACTTCAAAAAACAGAAATTTCTTCTCTCACTGTTCTGGAGGCTGGAAGTCCAAGATCAAGGTGTCGGCAGGGTTGGTTCCTCCTGAGGGCCTGGATGGAGAATGTGTCCCACGCCTCCCTCATCCTTGGGCTTATAGATGCACCACTCCAATCTCCAACCCTGTCTTCACACGGCCTTCCCTGTGTCTCTGTGACTTCACGTACTGTCTTCTCTGTGTGTGTGTATGTCTGTGTCTCTTCTCCCTCTCTGTTATAAGGACATCAGTCATACTGGATTAGGGCTCCAACCTACCCCAGCATGACCTCATCTGAACTAGCTATACCTTAAATAACACTTTTTCCAAATAGCATCACCATCTGAGGTACCAGGGGTTAGGTCTTCTGCATATGTTTCGTGGGGGGCCGTATTCAACCCATAACACAAGTCCAGGGTTAACGAATGACTAGTGCCCAGCAGCCCTGCTATGTATCTAACCCCAGCAGCGCCCTTCTCTCTGTGCCCAGTTTGGGAAAGTGGGGACGTGCGTTCCTGGTATGCTGACGTCTAGCACAATCTAATGGAGAGAAGGGAAATAATTCAACAGCAGTTACACTAGAGTGTGAGGGATGGTACGGAAGGAGGACCCCAGGGTGCTGTGGAGGGGACAGGAAGCTCTACCAAATAATCTAAGCTGGGATGGATTGAAAGGACAAGTAAGAAGGAGCTGGATCAGGTGAAAGAGCTAGGAAGACTATTCCAGCAGAGGGAAGAACATGGATGAAGACGCAGAAATTAAAAAAAAAAAAAAAAAAAAAAAAAAGACCTTGAACCTATAGATGTTCAAGAGGGATGTGATTAAGTTTAAGGAACTCGCCCAAGGTTTTACAATTATCAAGTGGTTCAACTGAAATTCAAAGTCTGACCTGAGAGCCCAGGCCCCTAAGCACTGTCCTGTGAGGGCAAAAGGTACAAAATTACTTGGAAAAATGGGTAAAAAGAATTCTATAGAGTCCTAACGGCGGCTATGGTGGCAGGATTGGGCATGGTTTGTTTGGTGTCTGAAGCTCTATTTTCTAACCTTTTCATAATTTTTCCTCTATTTTATAATGGGAAAATTAATTTTATTTCATTAATAATTAATATAGAGGAAGTGATTGAGAGATGGACAAAGAGAAAAAACGGGGTTGCTCTGGCCCCATGCTCTTAAATTAATTTGATCAATAAAGTAAGAGTAAAGTCATTTCAGGAGAGCAAAGGGAGTAGTGGGGCTTTGGGTGGAATGGAGAATCTCTGGAGTAGCCACTGCAAGAAGTGACTAGATAATGAGGAGAAGAAAAGAACTGCCAGGTAATAGTGTGGGCTCATTTGAAAATAGACTGCAGCTAATAAAAATTATCTTCATATAACTATAAACAGAGCAAAACTATTCTGCTACAGCTATGGTAATCTTATGTGAAAAATGTGTAATATAAAACTCTGGTTAGGGGCTTCCCTGGTGGCGCAGTGGTTGAGTGTCCGCCTGCCGATGCAGGGGACGCGGGTTCGTGCCCCGGTCCGGGAAGATCCCGTATGCCGCGGAGCGGCTGGGCCCGTGAGCCATGGCCGCTGAGCCTGTGCGTCTGGAGCCTGTGCTCCGCAACGGGAGAGGCCACAACAGTGAGAGGCCCGCGTACTGCAAAAAAAAAAAACCAAACAACTCTGGTTATCCTACTATTATAGTATCATAAATAAATACACATACATGTAGGCGAGGATTAGAATGGAACAAGGAAGAAAGGACTTGATGGGTAAGGTCGAGGTATTACAGATGCATTTCCCCTTTTTCTGCCTTGTAAAAACGTTTCTGTAGTTGAAATGGTGTCTGCAGACTTTCCCTAGCACACCCTCTTGTTCAGTTCTATGACATTTTCTGCACTGTACAGCCCAAGCGAATAAGCATGCTGTAGGCACCAAAAGTGGTGCTAGCTAGGAAGCTCTGTAAGGACAAATAATAAATTTGGTCATTATCACGAGGCTGGACAGCAAGTCTGATGGAGTCAGGAGCTTTGTCAGGCCAGCATCTGCCCTCGAATCTCAGGAGGAACCCAGTGATTGGCTCCAGCCATACCAGGAATGAGCTCTGTCTAGCAGCTAGTTTATAGTGCAGAGTAGAGAGTATATAGTATAGATTATATAGAATGACTATAACTATGATCCTCAGGGGTCCGCTTCATACTTGCTTGGGCTCCCCTCATTCCCCCTCTTTTCTCTTTTAGGTATGCCATCTCTATGGCCCGCAAAATTGGAGCACGAGTATATGCCCTTCCAGAAGACTTGGTGGAAGTGAACCCCAAGATGGTCATGACAGTGTTTGCTTGCCTCATGGGGAAAGGAATGAAGAGGGTGTAAGGCCCAGAGGGCAGGACTGGAGGCGCGCATGCGTTTCTGACTGCTCAGCACTGGGTGCTCCCGGGAAACACGGGGACAAGTCAAACCATTCCGAAGTTTTCAACTTGGTGACGTTATACAAGGTTCCAAAAATCACGTGTATCTGATCAGCCAAGTAGCCTTCGTGTATTTAACAAAAAGTGCTTTATTCTTTGCAAAAGACCCAGTCTCTTACAAAGTTTTTTTTATGATTGAATTGATTGCTTTGAAAATCTAGAGACAAAAAGAACTTATTTTCCAGGCACCCTTTCTGCTTTTGCCATTATAGCCAAGCATAGAAGCTGTATGTAGTGTTGTTAACTTTAACATAATCTTTCGAACCAGCTTAAATCGGCTGCTTTCTTGTTTAGGGTGAGAACCAGGTGGGGAGAATCATCAGACCAGCCCTAAAACTGGCTTCTGGAGGCCAGCGTTTGATCTGTTACGAGCCTCCTTCGTGTAGCCCTTCTGCACTCTGTCTCCCTGTGACTCTGCCGTCCACTCTGTCAGAACTCTGCCTTCTCTGTGGCCGACCTCTGCTGGCCATCCTTCTCTTGGGGCCATTTGGATCATCTGACAAATCAGGCTGTTGGGATCTCCAAGGGTCTCTGGTAACCTGAAGACCCAAGACTCATCATCAGAGCCTTTTCTCAGAACTAGGGTCCCAAATGTCATCAGATTTTATTTTTTCAGCCAATAGGAAGCCCTCTGTTTTTAACCCTACGATTTGGGCTCTGACCAGATCTAACATCTTGAACACTGTGCCTTCAAATAGATTCTTACTTAACTCTTGGTGGAAGGTTCTATCCAAGGAGGGTGTCATTGAGCAGCAAGACACTAGGGGGCAGTGCAGAGCCATAAAAAAAAGCATCTGTTCTTGGGTGCTGCCTCTCCGTGTATTTAGCTCTGTGTGTTAGATCTAGTATGGCTGGATATCTGGTGACTGGGAACCACCTTGCTCTGATTTCATTTGCTCTTAGATCATAGTGCACGTGATTACTGCCAGGCCATAGGACCGATGTTTACTTTTTTGGTACCCTCAAGTTCCCAGGGGCCATATGTGCCAATGACCGGTTACCCGGACCTCACCCCCATACGCCAACACACACACACACACACTCACATACACACATACCTAGCCAGGTGTCAAGCTGGGTAAGAACTGGCTGCATTGCTTTGCAAAGAGCTAATGACTGGATAGTTAAAGAATTCCAAAATAAAACCAGAGGAACAGTGTGAATTTGAGCAGCTCTAATAGACTATGCAATTTCCTTGAAAACTTACCAAAGGCTAAATAGCAACAGAGCACTGGGCACCAACACTAGACCCCCTCTATGGTGGTGGAAGGGCTCGTCAATGAGGTATCTTCTTTAGGGGTGGTATGTAGTGGAACTTAGCCATTTTTCAAAGCAATTGAAATGCATCTCCCCAGATCTGCTCCTTGGCAGTGGGCTCAGGAAGCCGACATGGGGCTTCTCCCAGCCCATAACCTGTGTTTCTGCTGCATCCAAATGCAAAGTGGTTGGCTTTGTCTTAATCTGCACTTCACCATGTAGCCTCAGACAATTCTCCCCCATCTGCCTCCAGGAAGCATGTTACTGCCTTAAAGGACAATGAAAATGAAGTAATGCTCAAGTTCTCTCCAAATAAAATGTTCCCTGTATTGGATGTCTTCTGAAGGTTTCGTAAGAGTGTACTCTAACTTATTCATTTATTCAGCCAACACGCACTGAGGGCTGAAATGTGTCAGGCACTGCGCACGGTTTTGGGAATACACCGTAAATGAGGCAGGCATTGCGCTCAGCTGATCAGGAAAGGCTGAGGATAAACAACTCCACTGACAGCTGTGATGAGCGATTGACGCGGGCAGGGTGAGACAGGCTTACAACAGAGGAAGCCGTCTAAAGAGAAATATTTTAGCTGAAAGCTGAAGAGTAAGTTGGAGGGGGTTGGACAAAAAGCAGGCCAGAATGAAAGGTTTAAGACACAAATTCTCAGACACACATTGAACCCAGTCATGGGCAAAAGCCAGACTTGGGAATTGGTGCGAAACGGTTTCTAGAATGATTCGAGGAGGAATCTTTAGGGCTGGCGGTGCCTGGGGTTTCCTCTCTAGCCTGTCTGGGCCTCACTTTGGCCGGCACGGGGTGGGAGGCAAGGCGTCTGCTGAGGAATTCTGCTGCAGCCGGCCCCCGCGGGTGGGCTGCTGGGACAGAAAAGCATCTGTTTGGCAGGGTCACATCCTGCGCTGCACAGATGTCACTCGCCCACACAGCTGCTAGGAAGCTGGGCTTTTATGCTTAAGCTGTGCATCCTGGCTTCACCAGCAGCAGCTCTTTGGAGACGGCTCTTTCCTGGCCTGACATTCCTACAGCTCCTACACTTAGGAGGTAGCGGCCTGCCCTACATATCAAGAGGTTACCAATATTAAGTGTGTTTTTGTGTGTATAAGACTGCACTGATAGGTCCTGACCAGAAAGACTGAACAGGTACAGGAAAGCAGAATACTATCAAGGGAAGAAAACTAAGACTCTTGGAGAACGAGAAGGCTAAAGGAATACAGCCATCTGAACACGATAATTTTTCTAAATTTAAAAGTTTATTGTTACATTTTAGCCCATCCAAGTATGACGTCAGAAAGTAAAATTGTACCAAAGGGTCCACAGTGGGAAGCAGGCCACCTTCCCACCCCCGTGTCTAGTGATGTGCTTTGAAGCCAGCTCGTATTGGCTCCAACTGGCTCCGATGTTAAACCATTGTTATCTTGAAATTGGCCATGGTGGGCGTATTTACAGCATAGAAATAATCAGACTCTACAAATAGGGGTTTTTATCCCCAGAGATCTGGTTTACCAACCCACCACTACCTCTGTCCTGAAACCTCAGTTCCCCTCCTCGTCAGCGACCACTGTTACCAATTTCTTTTGTATCTTTCTAGAAATAGTCTATGCACATGTTACACACACACACACACACACGCCCCTTTTTATTGCAAATATTAGCATACCATACACATCATTCTGCATCTCATTTTCTTCACACCAAACCTTGGAGACTGTTCCACGTTGCCAAATATAGACCTGCCTCAATCTTTTCAACAGGTGCACAGTATTCTGTTGAATGGACGTGCCAACCTGTATTTAACCAGTGGCCTATCAATGGGTGTTTAGGTTGTTTCAATCCTTTGCTACAGCAGATAAAGCCACAGTGAATATTATGTCCACTTCTTGTGCTCAGAATGTTCATTTTAATGTAACAGGTACTTAAGTTGCTGCTCTAGCAAAGGTATTAAACACTGTAGCGTCACACATCAATCCTCCTCTGAAGTTTCCTTGAAGGATTTGACAAAGAGCCCTGAGCTGGGATGGGCCCTTGAGCCCCTCCCATCTTCTCCAATTCACATCTAAAGTATGTTAATCCAGTGGGGGGATAATGTGCACATGCAAAATGTACTCAAAAGCAGAATGTGATAAATGCTTTAACAAATTTGTAAAGTATGGGAGCTCGGGGGAAAGAGTAATTCTGAAGGAAGGATTAGCAACATTTTGCAGAAGATCTGAGCCCCGACTAATGAGAAGTGGGCAGGCACCGTGCCTCACCGTGTTGATGTCTCCAGCAGTGCCAAGCACTTTCTAGATTTTTAAGGAGAGCTGGGTAACTGAAAACTCGATTTGTATTAGACATGAACAAATGTTTCCTGACTGTGGGAGATGCCAGAGAGAAGTCATTGTGAGAAAAGTTGTGAAACAGACCTACCTGCAGAGTTTTTAGAAGGGGATGGATTCCTGTTTGTTTGGAAATTATGCCATTAGAGCCTGTCTTGAGACAATGCATAGGACTAGATGGGCTCTTCAAGTCTCAGCCAATCTAGCGATTTTATCCACCGAAACGCACACACACAATCTAGTCTGTCCCTTGGAGCACAACTGCGGTCTCGATGATAAAAAGTACAGAAACTCAGCCCACCTTACACCAGCCCCTCTCAGACTGATACTTAATGCACGAGAGACATTCTCCTGTGCTCCCAGTGTCCCTGGGCGGCTCCGAGGCCCACCTTCCCTGCAGTTACTGTACCTGTTGTCATTCAGCAGCTGCTGAGATAGCATCGACTTTGCTCTCTGTCCCCCCTCAACCCCCCAGGGTACCAGTGCGCTTGGATGAAATGCTGGCGGTGCTGTCTTAGTGAGCCAGACATGGCACGTCTCTGCCGGCCTCATGATCCAGGAACCAGAGCTGGTGCTCAGCACGAGTCAGGAGTGCTGACCGATCCTCTTGTGAAATCTAGTTCCTTTGACGGTTTCCTAACAAAATTCCGGGAATTAAACTCTCGCCTGCCAAGGACTGCTCTTTCCACGGTGTCCTCGCCCCCTATTTTCCAGAAGCCAGAGTTTACCAACTGTGGCTGTGTGTAGGTGACCAAAAAAAAAAAGGAAAAGGAAAATTGTGTAAATGTTTTCTCATGTCTAAAGTCTACATATACTTAATAAGCCACCTTAGGTCAGACACAAAAGCACGGATAAGCTAGTCAGCACCCACAGTCTCACCTTTAACAACTCAGAGAGAGGTCGGCAAAACGGCGGGGATTTTTATATTATCTGGCGTGTCCAAAGTGGGGAGTTCCATTTCAATAAGTATTTTGGTGAATAAAGAGCTACCATGTCTAATTTTTGGAGGATTAGAATGCATGCAAATATTTCATTCTAAAGCTCTGTGCAATACAACAGAAAAGTGAGTGATTCAAGCAGGCACTTTGGGATTGGGCCAGACCACGGGCCCACTGTTAAGAGTCGGAATGTTCAAACCTCCTTGCTCTAAGTTTGGGGCCAAGACCAGGGGCGCTTGGAAGCTGGTTAGAGATGCAGCGTCTCAGCCCCACCCCAGACCTACTGCATCAGAATCTGCGGTTCAATAAGATCACCACTTAATTCATGTGCACATGAAAGTTTGAGAAATGCTGTCCTAAAAGAAGATCTGCAGTTGATAGTCAGTTGCCTTTGAACCAACTTTAAATCAGATCACACTTTCCCAGTAACACGAGACTTGAGAGATGGAAAAAACCCTCCACTAACATTTCCCCATCATCACTGTTCACTGGAGGTAGCCAAAGTGGCTCTGCCCTCCATCTGGGTATATCCCCCATCACCCAGCCTTGTCCTTTGCTGTCCCTCTCCCCCATGGCCCCTCTCTCCCCTGTGGCACCCACTGCCAGCCACAGGCTCCAAAAGCTTCATGTCCCTGGTCCTGCTGGGTAACTTAAGGTGTCTCCTGGCACTGCCTTCTCTTACCTGCAGCCCAGGGCTGCTGCATTCATGCATCTGACCCAGTTGGTGCACATCACTTAAGTCTTCTCTCTTGTTCCTTCAATACCTCCATCAAACCTACTGACTTTTCTCCCACCATCTCTGGAGCAACCTCTCTATGACTCCCAGTGACAGCTAGCTGACTTAGTAAACCAAACTGTCCCGGGGGAGGGGATCGTGGCCCTTCGGTACCTACTCTTTTCTCCTCCAAAACATGCACTTTACGATGATTTTCTAAGGCTATAGCTTCATCATTGTTATCTTTGCCAATTTCCTAATGGCAAAGAGAGAGCAAAGTGCCTTCCAGATAAACAGCTATAATAGGCAAAGGTCCAGAGGATGGAAGAAGATGGTTATCTTTGAGGAACTGAAAGACCGGTATGGCTGAAGGAAAGGGAAAATTACCATATCATGAGAAACAGATGGGCTAGAGAAAGGTTTAGAGCTGATTCTGAGACTCAAGTGTGCTTGAGAATCACCTGGGGAAGTTGTTAAAACACAGACTTTCCAGATCCCACCTTGAGGTTCAGTGCTGAGAGGGCTGGTGGGTCCAGGAGTCTGCATTTTCCACAAATACTCTCAGAGATTCTGGGACTCACAGGCCACCCCTGGAGAAGCGCTAGTGCAACCCAGCTGTTCTCACCTCTGGATGCACAATGGAATCATCTCAGGAGATTTACAAGAAGCTTGTGTCTATGCCCCGCCCTCTGAGGTTTTGATATAATTGATCTGATGTGTGGCCAGGGCAGCTGGAGATTTAAAAGATGCGCAGGTGACTCTAATTACCAGTCAAGCTTGAGAACCAATGGGATACAGCCTGGGGTGCTCTTCAAAGGGGCGGCCTGGCTGCAGCATCTTAAAAAGCGGATAGACACATAAGAGGGAGTAATGGTTAGAAACGGGGAATGAAGGGATGGAAGTGTTTCGAGGACTAAACCCTGCTTTCTTCACAATTGAACCATCCAGCCGATGAGCATTTGCCTCTCTGGGTGTCTAGTGACCTTCCTGGTGCCACGACTCCCAGGCTCAGTATTTGTAGCCAAAGCGAGGGCATGAGAACCTGAGATGGAGTTCTCTGCCTTCGGGCCTCAAATCCCCCTCTTCAATGACTCCCAAGATAGCATCATCTTTCCTCCCCCCTCGGAAACACAGGGGGCCGGATAGGCCAACCCTTTGTGCAAATTCTAAAACTGCTTCGCTCTGCATGAATAAACATGAGAGAGAGTGTGTGGAGGAAAACACATTTATCAATTATGTGTCCTCCAAACCTCCCAAGATTATGCAGCTTTAATGGCTGAAAGACTTTGAAAGGAAAACTTGTAAATTGAGCTGCACCTAAACTCATGACAAAATGCCATGAAATTGACTGACTCTCTCAGCGCTTACCTAACAGTAAGCCTGAGCTGCATACCCAAGTCCCGGCCCGTCCAGATCACGGTGGCGTTGCCCTTATCCTCAGCCCACTCCAATTGAGAGAAGGCAAAGCAACTACTATTCACAGGGGAGGTTATCCTTTTAGGCACCGTCTTAATAAAGGCAGAGGGTTACGGCTGTTGAAGAAACACTTGCCATTATTATTTTTGCCACCTAATGTTCCAAATTGACTGGAGAGCAAATGTACAAATTAGCTGGTCCCTAGGGGACATGATTCAGTGAGATCGATCCACCAGGACCAGACTGGCTTCTGGGGCAGTGACTCATCCCCTAACTCTTTGGGAGCAGCCAAAGAAGAGGACAGCTGTCACCAAGGTTCACCTGACCTGGGTAAGGCTCCGGGAAGAGAACACATTGGCCCCTCTCAGCTCCCTTCCTGGTTTATCTTTTTTTTAATGAATGGGACATACTAAACACCTGGGGTTTTTTTGGTTTTTTTTGGTACGCGGGCCTCCCACTGTTGTGGCCCCTCCCATTGCAGAGCACAGGCTCCGGACGCGCAGGCCCAGCGGCCATGTTTCACGGGCCCAGCTGCTCCGTGGCATGTGGGATCTTCCCAGACCGGGGCACGAACCCGTGTCCCCTCCATCGGCAGGCGTACTCTCAACCACTGCGCCACCAAGGAAGCGCTAACCACCTGTTTTGCCGGTCACTTTCAGCTGCTATCCCTTTGAATTCCCACAACAGCCCTCAGAGGTAGGTTATCATTAACCTCATTTTTCTGCAGGGGAAACTGCACCTCCGAGAAGCTAAGAGATTTGCCTGTGAGCCAGGGTGGAGTCCATCTGATCAAGCTGTTGTGTTATTCTCTCTCTCTCTGCATGCAATAAATTCAACTTAAGAGTTCAGTTTGAGGAATTTTGCCTGTACACAGTGTAAATACCACCACAATCAAAACAGAGAATTTTCCCACCACTCCAAAAACTTCTCCTGTACCTCTTTGTAGGTTAATCCCTTCCTCCCCAGCCTCAGGCCCTGGCAACAACTAACCTATTTTCTGGATCTGTAATTTTGCCTTTTATTGTGTCATATAGATGTCCAGAGTATATAAATACCTCTACAAATCAGTAATAAGACAAACCATCTGATTAAAAATCAGGCAAACGGTTGGAACTCATACACACACATATACTTATCGCCAATGAGCACAAAAAAGGTTCTCAACGTTATTAACCATCTCAGAAATTTAAATGAAAGCCAAGTTAGACACCACCATACACTTACTAGAATGGCTGAAATGAAAAAGACTGCGTCAGGTAACAAGGATGTGGACCAACTAGAACTCTAATATATTGTTGGTGGGCGTATAAAATGATACAACTACCTAGAAAAAAAGGCACAGGAGTTGCTTATAAAACTAAATATCTTTATGACCTAGCAATTCCATTCCTAGATATCTACCCAAGAGAAACAAAAATGTTTGTCCATCAAAAAAGCCTTGTGGGGCTTGCGTGGTGGCGCAGTGGTTGAGAGCCCGCCTGCCGATGCAGGGGACACGGGTTCGTGCCCCGGTCCGGGAGGATCCCACGTGCCGCGAAGCGGCTGGGCCCGTGAGCCATGGCCGCTGAGCCTGCGCATCCGGAGCCTGTGCTCCGCAACGGGAGAGGCCACAACAGTGAGAGGCCCGTGCACCGCAAAAAAAAAAAAAAAAAAAAAAAAAAAGTTCACTTTGGTTAGTTTTTCCCCCTCTCCACTTCAATGTGGTTATGTTATTTATTTGAAACAAAATTACATTCATTTGGTTTGGTTTGTATTCATTTTATTTACTTGACTGGTTGTTTTGAGTATGTGAAAAATTAACACGGTTCTAAAATACAGAGGTATTCAAACAGTTGTACTCGAAGAAATGTCCCTCCCCCCATCTCTTCTACCCGGTTCTTATTCCCTCTTCTACCCACTTCTTATTCCCACTGTTTTTCACTCACCTGCTGGAGGTAACCCATCTCATTGATTTCTGGTCTATCCTGCCTGTGTTTCTTTCTCCACAATTGAGCAGAAACGCATGTATCTTCTTTTTTCTCCTTCTTTCTTATATAAAATGTATTGGGTTGGCCAGAAAGCTCGTTCGGGTTTTTCCGTAAGATGTTATGGAATGGAAAAACATGAACAAGCTTTCTGGCCAACCCAGTCGTTTCAGTGGCGGTCACCTCGATCCATTAAATATGTTTCAATACCTTCGAATCCCAGAGAGAGATTTGAACTCTCAATCCTTTCCTTCTCAGAAGTCCACTGAAGGGAGGATGATCTATTTTGCAAATTTGCCTGCCCTGACCTCAAGGGCATTCAAATGCACTTACCAGTGGGAATGTAGGAAGGGGACCAGGGTCCTTCCACTTACAGAGGTTAGATGTGGCCTCACACCAGACAAAATGTTAGATGGTGCTACCTTCAGGATGACGTACGGTAGGCTTTGATTCAGACTGTTGTGGTGTTATGGCTGTTATGGTGAGCTTCCCTAAATAAACATGATTCACAACTACCTGATTTTTTTACTTCTCAGAAGAGCTCCCCACACATAGCATTCTTCTTCTTTTACGGGTGGAGCATCATTCCACATGGACAAGGAAAACTCTCTTTGGATGGAGATCCTATAATCCTCCATATAAGCTCTCCTTCTCAGCCATAAATTTGAAAAACTCACCTTTTATGTCTTCATCTAAGTTGAAAATGTTGCAAAAGAGAAAAGCAACGGAAGACCTAATGAGTTAGTACTCCACAGGAGACCTCGCTCAGCATGGGCTGAGATCCATGGGTCAATACTCTATGTCTTGTTCAACAAACAAGACACGTTTCCACTGTATTACTATCCTTTTATTCTTGGCCTCATCTTCCCTGAAGAGTTAAATATTTTCTAGTTAGTCTACAATGAGAATAACAACTCTCATCATACTTTCTTTTTGAGGGTGGGAATGGAAGCGAAGTCGAATGAGCACAGAAACGACTGGGAACATGCCATTATATTTTAACCAGTGTGCAAAGAAGGCTCTTAAGTAATCAGCTATCTGGACCCTTCTCTTCAGAGAGTTTTGTTTTATAGCAAATCGCTGTAGGGATGAAGCTTTATAGCTTTGGAGTCCTTGTGGCCACCATCCTGTTCTGTGAGCAGCATGCCTTCGCGTTTCAGAGGTAACCCGCTAGAATCCTAGATGGTGGGGGGTCGTTTCCCCCACTTGTTTGCCCCTCACGGAATCCAATCAGTGCGTTGGACTGGGGAGCAGAACATTCAAGTCTGAAGGTCAGCTCTTTCTGAAACTTTCCATGTTGCCCTTCCAAATTGTAGATGTCAGTATAATAAGGATCTCACTAGATCTAGGGTCTTTTTTTCTTTTCTGGCTCTAGTTTTATTACTGAGAAAATTCTGGATGACATGTATATTCAGTAGCTATGCAGATTAAAGAAATAGACTCTTGATTTTTTAAAATATGTAATTATTTACACCTTAACACTTCACATGATTTATGTTTTTCTTGTCTTCACATGTACTATGCATTGACTGTGGATAATTTATTTTTTTCTTGTACATAGAACATGGGAGGGAGAAGAGGATAAAGGTATCAGAGAGGAGGTTTGGGTTGTGCATGGGTGTTCAGCATGGAGTAGGAAAGGAAGAATAGTTGTGTTATAAAGAACACACGCATGAACATACCTAGTTCTTATTTTGCCTGGTAGAGTGAATCCCTTAGGATTTTCTACTATAAACCACTTGACAGAACACAAACAAACTCATGCCCTAGCATATATAAAACATGGTGTAAATAGTTTTGAGGCTATATGTATTATTGTAATTCATTAGTCAACTTCTAGGCTTTTCAAAATTGATGTTGTTTCCTTTGGAATTATTTTTTGTTCCTGCTGTTTTTTTCTATGATCCTTTTCTCCTCCAGTTGTCTCTGAGATGTATTCCTCTCCTCAGTGAATGGCAAAGAGGGAAGGGACATACCAGGGGCAGGGAAAATTCTGCCAAAGAAACTGAGTCATAAAGAGCCATAGGACAGCATTTAAGAAAACAGAGTTTGGGAAGTTCCTGGCGGTCCAGTAGTTAGGACTCAAGTTCACTGCTGAGGGCCCGAGTTCAATCCCCAGTTGGGGAACTAAGATCCCACAAGCTGCACAGCACGGCCACAAAAAAAAGTTTGACTTGTGAGTTGGAAGCTGTGTTTGCCCATCATTACTAAACTAAGAAGAGTTGGTTGATTCTTTTTTGTTGAATATAATCGCCAAGTATCAAGTAACAAATTTCATGACCAAATGATTGTTACTGAAATTGACACGGGAGACAAATTGCTAGGAGAATTGGTGACTTATGTCTCTATGTATTGTCAATAAATCAGATGGCTATGATTTCTAAGGTTCTTGCTAGTTCTAATATCCAATTACTTGGCAGTTGGCTTTAATTAAGGGTAAAGGAGAGGGAAGGAGAAAAACTGCTCTCAACATGTTCAACCTGGACACTGTAGGCAATGGCAGTGCCGTTGCCAGAGAGGGAAAGGGGAGGAAGTGAGTGATATTCACCATCTGTGTTGTCCCAGGCACTGGGATAGGCACTTAGAAATGTTAACCTGTTAAGTGCCCACAATCCTCCAGTCTTTTTTACTGACACTTTACAGAGGAGGAAAATAAGCCTCAGGGAGAAGAACACTGGCTCCCAATCAAACAACAAATGTTGAGTTTGTAATCAACCCCATTTTCACCTCATTTCTACTCTTTTCACTGCACAGCATTGCCTCTAAAAATTATAGAAATTAGGAAGAGAGCCAATTTGAAGGGAGGTCTGATTTAGTCACAGTGAATTGACAGAGACAGGCAGTCTGGAAGGTAGCCTGGAAGAGAGGCCGGGGCTGCAAGTCCAGTCTCAAGGTCCTCACTACGGCAGGTCTAAAGGTGGCCTCAGCGGCAGCCTGGCACAAGCATCATAACAGCTGGCTGTGTCAGAGGTTAGCAGGCTCACCTACAGACCACCATCTGCATCATATAGTAAACTAAACTCCTTGATAAGACAACCACTAGCAAGATATACCAAAGCTTGACCATGTTGCTGCAAAACGAATAAGCTTATAACAGTTCAGTGGAACTACACGTTAGGCAAATAAAGGAAATACACAAAGAAAATAGTAAGAAATGAATGAGAAAAATTCCCTCACGCATGGCTCTTCTTACTATTTTTTGCTTCAGCATATGCTTTGAAGTCTGATTGATACCTATGCTTGAAGAGAGGGGGTGAGACTATGACTATATTTTAATCAAATAATATCATGTTGAAAATATTTAATACTTCGTACCTATTGTAATGGTCCCCATGTACTGGAGAAGGGGAACTGCAGCTCTGTGGGCAGATGCATATCTGATTCCTGGGTCCCATTCCTCCACTAGAAATAAAATCGCAAACTCTCTTTCTGTGAGTAAAAATATATATATATATATATATATATATATATATATATATATATACTTTTTTTACCAAATGTTTCTGAGCATTGCTTTTCCACGACTTGCCTATTACCAAAGCTAAAAGAAAACTCTAATTTTATTCAGGGCGACAGACTTTGATGAATTATTTCTGGGGGTAAAAAATATAACCCCTCCTAAAAAGAGCTAAGGGTCTGGCTTTTTTTAAAGCTGCTCTTTGTTACTGTTTTCTTGTCATGATCACTCTCCTAATAGCACTTTGTGTTCAGACAATCAATGGCGGATCTGCAGTTGCATTTTGATAAATCTCATCAGTAAAAGGTTCTGGAATGAAAACAAAAAAAGTTTTAAAGGCATAAATACCATATGTCAGAGAGAAAGACAGCCAAAAAAAAAAAAAAAGTCTCCATGTTCACTTGATTTTAAAGGCCAAACACTATAAAGGGTAGAAAAAATACTAGCAAGAATCTTGTAAACAGTCATTAATTGCATTGTGCTCTGATTACCTAAGTGTGGCCAGTCAGCTGAGGCTGTTTATTTGGAAAGAAGATGAAATAGGATGAAAAGAAGGAAAAGGAGTTGGAGGAGAGTGGAGGAGGCTTTTGAATTATTAATAGACCACAGGAAGAGCTCCTTTTGTTGACTCTATATACTGTCTGCCACCTGGAGACCAGCTTGTTCTCTTTGACTTAGCTCCTACTGATATATTACTTTCATCTTAGAGAACAGGGCACTAGTGGCTTTAAAATGCTGTAATGCATAAAACAAAACTGCAGCCTTGGGCTATATTCCATTGTTCAGAGCCATCTCACCAGCTTTTTAACTTCAAAAATCATCTTTGAGAGCTATGGCGAGTGTGACTCATCCCTGTAAACCACAGCAGGGAACAGACCTTGAGAACCATAATCATATTCTTAGAGGGGAAGCAGCAGAGGAAATGTTGCCTAGGTATTAAAAGCCCAGGAGCTGGAGAGTTGAGTTGAAACCTCAGGTCTGCTACTTACGAGTCATGCAGTCTTGAACAATTTGAGCCCTCCTTGAGCCTCGTTTTACTTTTTGTGTAAAGTGACCTGTTATCTCACTGTGCTTGTATTTTTAACTTTATTTTTGGTGCAAGCCTTTTTTTTTTCCTAAATGGTTATTGGTTACATCTGTAACTGTATCCCTTCAGAGTCATCATCAAAACACATCTTTACAAAACAGAAATAGATACAGATATAGAAAACAAACTTAAGGTGGGGGGGAAGCGGGGAGGGATAAATTGGGATTGACATATACACACTACTATATATAAAATAGATAACTAATAAGGACCTACTGTATAGCACAAGGAAGTCTACTCAATACTCTGTAATGACCTATATGGAAAAAGAATATAAAAAAGAGTGGATATATATAACTGATTCACTTTGCTGTAAACCTGAAACTAACACAACATTGTAAATCAACTTTACTCCAATAAAAATTAAAACAAACAAAAAAAACCCACACCTTTATTTTTCATCTCCCATTGTCCCAATATATTCTATGTGTCAGAGTAATCTTTCCCCGCCCTTGCATGGAAAGTTAGAAAATTCTATGGCTTTTTAGCCCACTCTTAAGTAATTGGTAGTCCTTGGGTCATGTTGAAATGCAAACCTCAATTCAGAAACTAGAATGTCTACTCCAACCAAGGCATTATTCAAATATCTCAATCTTTGTAGGAAAACAACTCCTCACCCCTCTCCACACACACACACACACACACACACACCTGACTCCTTTTCTCATTAGTCCGTTTCTTGGGTTTTAAGTTCTTAGAGATTTCTGAGATTCCCTTGCTGGGAAATTCTGCAGACCAGGATAGAGGCAGCTGTTCCTAGGTAGCCACTTGTGACTCCATCTTTCATTCTAAGAATTTTGCCTTCACCTCCAGGTTCTTGCTGATGTGAGCTCTCCACTCCTTTAGGTGGCGCTATTGGACGGCATCTGAGCCATAACGAATACATAACATGAAGTGCCTTTTCTTCTGATATTCATGGCTAATCTAGTCAACTGGAGGCCAGCCCATGCAGGTTTAGCTTTCTCAGAAGCAAGTCAGGCACCGGTGCTTGTGTCAGTTAAACTTGAGGGAACATGCTTAGTCACCCATCCTCCCCCGCAGTAGGCTGAGTTGAAGGAAGTAACATGCCCAAACTTCATCCCCTTTGGGAGAGTGGGGCTTCACAGAATCGCAACAATTTGATGCAAAGAAATACACTCACAAATTCTCCCCCTGTCTCCCCTCTGAACACTTTTCACATCCTCTCTCTGCCTTAAGGGGGCACGGAGCCAGGAAACTGATTTGGAAAAATGGTAAGCCCTACATAAGGTGATCTTGTTACCGAATGAGATGTGAGGCCCCCCCCTCTTGGGGCCCCGGCTGAACCGAAGCCCCCCTGGCTGGGTCAGGGAGCTCTTTCCGGCTCAGGTTTGTGCTGCCAATGATGAAACTGTTTGGTGCAAGCAAGACAGGCTTTTACTCAATGGCCAGAGAATGGAAAAGGGGAGCTCGAGCTCTAAAGGCACCTTCTCCCAGAAGGGAGGGCAGTAAGGGAACTTTAAGGGTTAGGAGGCAGAGAGGTCGTCTGGGCTCGAGGAAGGGGGCGGAGACTTCCCGGGGCAGCCAGGCATGCGCAGTCTTCCATGCTCCTTTGCGCACGGCACAAACTGCTCGCAGAGTACAAATCCCCTCTTAGGGCGGAGATATAAGCATGGTGATGAAGCAAAGCGCATTCTCTGACACCTCCAGATTTCGTCTACGTAGGTGTGTTCCTGTGGTCAAGTCAGAGCCGGTTCGGGGCGGTTGACCGTTGTGTATCTCTCAAAGTACAGCTGCAAAACATCGCTGCCGAACACCAGGTACTTTTGAAACAAACACAGAGATAAATCAAGTTCAGGAAAGCTGTGACCTTTAGCCTATTTTGCCCTCTATCTAGGATCTCGCTGGTTCAGTCTGGTTTTGTTGTGGGCCTTCGCAGCATCCTGTTGATAAAACCCAACTAGCCTGTGTGGTTAAAACCAGTTTCCATGCCTGGGTTTCATAGCCTCTGACTGACTCCGATCTCATTATTTGATTCTGTTGTGTTGGCACTTTTGTCAAACTTGAGATAGGAAGAGTCCAGCTCACCACAGTTTGAACTTGGACATATTAATATATTTTATGGTAAATTTATATCCCCATAATTTTACTCCTCCACATTTCCTAATTTATTTTTTATATTTCCTTAATTTTTTTTCTCCTTAAGAAAGAGACCCATTTAGATAACACATTTTTTACCTTTACATTTTCTTTCCCCTTCTGTTGACTAACTCTGTTACTTTCTTGTCTTCTAATACATATGAAAAACGCCCAAGCATCTTATCTTCTAGTCAACACAAAATTTCCTTTGTGCGAAATTGAAATTCAGCCTCTATTTTTTTTTAACTTTTTATTTTATATTGGGGTATAATTGATTAGCAATGCTGTGTTAGTTTCAGGTGTACAGCAAAGTGATTCAGTTATACATATACACACATCTATTCTTTTTCACATTCTTTTCCCATTTAGGTTGGTACATAATATTGAGCAGAGCTCCCTGTGCTATACAGCAGGTCCTTGTTGATTATCCTTTTTTTTTAAATAGATCTTTATTGGAGTATAATTGCTTCACAATACCGTGTTAGTTTCTGTTGCACAACAAAGTGAATCAGCCATATGCATACACATGTCCCCATATCCCCTCCCTCTTGAGCCTCCCTCCCAGCCTCCCTATCCCACCCCTCTAGGTCATTGCAAAGTACCGAGCCCATCTCCCTGTGCTGTGCTGCTGCTTCCCACCAGCCAACTATTTTACATTCGGTAGTGTATATATGTCGATGCTACTCTCATCGCGCGCCAGCTTTGCCCTCCCACCCCATGTCATCAAGTCCATTCTCTATGCCTACCTCTATGCCCTGCCACTAGGTTTATCAGTACCATTTTTTTCTTTTTAGATTCCATATATATGCGTTAGCATATGGTATTTGTTTTTCTCTTTCTGACTTACTTCCCTCTGTATGACAGACTCTAGGTCCATCCACCTGACTACAAATAACTCAATTTCGTTTCTTTTTATGGCTGAGTAATATTCCACTGTATATATGTGCCACATCTTCTTTATCCATTCATCTGTTGATGGACACTTAGGTTGCTTCCATGTCCTGGCTATTGTAAATAGTGCTGCAATGAACATTGTGGCACATGTCTCTTTTTGAATTATGGTTTTCTCAGGGTATATGCCCAGTAGTGGGATTGCTGGGTCATATGGTAGTTCTATTTTTAGGTTTTTAAGGAACCTCCATACTGTTTTCCATAGTGGTTGTATCAATTTACATTCCCACCAACAGTGCAGGAGGGTTCCCTTTTCACCACACCCTTTCCAGCATTTATTGTTTCTAGCTTTTTTGATAATGGCCATTCTGACTGGTGTAGGTGATACCTCATTGTAGTTTTGATTTACATTTCTGTAATAATTAGTGATGTTGAGCATCTTTTCATGTGCCTCTTGGCCATCTGTATGTCTTCCTTGCTGAAATGTCTATTTAGGTCTTCTGCCCATTTTTTAACTGGGTTGTTTGTTTATTTGATATTGAGCTCCATGAGCTGTTTGTATATTTTGGAGATTAATCCTTTGCCTGTTGTTTCATTTGCAAATACTTTCTCCCATTCTGAGGGCTGTCTTTTTGTTTTGTTTCCTTTGCTGAACAAAAGGTTTTAGATTTAATTAAGTCCCAGTTGTTTATTTTTGCTTTTATTTCTGTTACTCTAGGAGGTGGGTCAAAAAAGATCTTGCTGCCGTTTATGTCAAAGAGTGTTATTCCTATGTTTTCCTCTAAAGTTTTATACTGTCTGGTCTTACATTTAAGGCTTTATTTAATCCCTTTGGAGTTTACTTTTGTGTATGGTGTTAGGTAGTGTTCTAATTTCATTCTTTTACATGTAGCTGTCCAGTTTTCCCAGCACCACTTATTGAAGAGGCTGTCTTTTCTCCATTGTATGTTCTTGCCTCCTTTGTGGCTGTGGCTAGGACTTCCAAAACTATGTTGAACAAGAGAGGTGACAGTGGACATCCTTGTCTTGTTCCTGATCCTAGTGGAAATGCTTTCAGTTTTTCACCATTGAGTATGATGCTTGCTGTGGGTTTGACATATATGGCCTTATTATGTTGAGGGAGGTTCCCTCTATGACCATTTTCTGGAGAGTTTTTATCATAAGTGGGTGTTGAGTTTTCTCAAAAGCTTTTTCTGCATCTATTGAGATGATCATATGGTTTTTACTCCTTAGTTTGTTAGTGTGCATTGATTTGCGTATATTGCGTATATTGAAGAATCCTTGCATATCTGGGATAAATCCCACTTGATCATGGTGTATAATCCTTTTAATGTGTTGTTGGATTCTGTTTGCTAGTACTTTGTTCAGGATTTTTGCATCTCTGTTCATCAGTGATATTGGTCTATAATTTTCTTTTTTTGTGATATCTTTTTCTGGTTTTGGTATCAGGGTGATGGTGGCTTCATAGAATGAATTTTGGAGTGTTTCTCCCTCAGCAATTTTCTGGAAGAATTTGAGAGCGATCGGTGTTAGCTCTTCTCTAAATATTTGATAGAATTTGCCTGTGAAGCCATCTGGTCCTGGACTTTTGTTTGTTGGAAAATTTTTAATTATGGTTTCAGTTTTGTTACTTATGTTAGGTCTGTTTATATTTTCTAATTCTTCCTGGTTCAGTCTTGGAAAATAGTACCTTTCCAAGAATTTGTCCATTTCTTCACCATTGTCCATTTTATTGGCATATAGTTGTTTGTAGTAGTCTCTTATAATCCTTTGTATTTCTGCAGTGTCAGTTGTGATTTCTCATTTTTCATTTCTAATTTTATTGAGTTACATCCTCTCCCTTTTTTTCTTCATGAGTCTGGCTAAGGGTTTATCAATTTTGTTTATCTTCTCAAAGAAGCAGTTTTTAGTTTTATTGATCTTTGCTATTGTTTTCTTTGTTTCTATTTCATTTATTTCTGCTCTGATCTTTTTTTTTTCGGTACGCGGGCCTCTCACTGTTGTGGCCTCTCCCGTTGCGGAGCAACAGGCTCCGGACGCGCACGCTCAGCGGCCATGGCTCATGGGCCCAGCCGCTCAGCGGCATGTGGGATCTTCCCAGACTGGGGCACGAACCCGTGTCCCCTGCATCGGCAGGCGGACTCTCAACCACTGCACCACCAGGGAAGCCCCTGCTCTGATCTTTATGATTTCTTTCCTTTTACTGACTTTGGGTTTTCTTTGTTCTTCTTTCTCTAGTTGTTTTAAGTGTAGGGTAGATTGTTTATTTGAGATTTTTCTTGTTTCTTGAGGTGAGATTGAATTGCTATAAACTTCCCTCTTAGAACTGCTTTTGCTGTGTCCCATAGGTTTTGGGTCATCGTGTTTTCATTGTCATTTGTTTCTATGTATTTTTAAACTTCTTCTTTGATTTCTTCAGAGATCTCTTGGTTATTTAGTAGCACACTGTTTAGCCTCCATGTATTTGTGTTTTATACAGTTTTTCCTGTAATTGATTTCTAACCTCGTAGTGTTGTGGTCAGAAAAGATGCTTAATACAATTTCAATTTTCTTGAATTTTCTGAAGCTTGATTTGTGACCGAAGATGTGATCTATCCTGGAGAATATTCCATGTGCACTTGAGAAGAAATTGTAATCTTCTGTTTTGGGATGGAATGTCCTATAAATAACAATTAAATCTATCTGGTCTATTGTGTCATTTAAAGCTTGTGTTTCCTTGTTTATTTTCTGTTTGGATGATCTGTCCACTGGTGTAAGTGGGGTGTTAAAGACCCCTACTATTATTGTGTTACCGTCGATTTCCTCTTTTATGTCAGCAGTTGCCTTATGTATTGAGGTGCTCCTATGTTGGGTACATATATATTTACAATTGTTATATATTCTTCTTGGATTGATCCCTTGATCATTAGTGTCCTTCCTTGTCTCTTGTAACATTCTTTATTTTAAAGTCTATTTTATCTGATATGAGTATAGATACTCCAGCTTTCTTTTGATTTCCATTTTCATGGAATATCTTTTTCCATCCCCTCACTTTCAGTCTTTATGTGTCCCTAGGTCTGAAGTGGGTCTCTTGTAGACAGCATATAGATGGGTCTTGTTTTTGTATCCATTCAACAAGCCTGTGTCTTTTGGTTGGAGCATTTAATCCATTCACGTTTAAGGTAATTATCAATATGTATGTTCCTATGACCATTTTCTTAATTGTTTTGGGTTTGTTTTTGTACGTCCTTATCTTTTCTTGTGTTTCCCACTTAGAGAAGTTCCTTTAGAGCTGGTTTGGTGGTGTTGAATTCTCTTAGCTTTTGCTTGTCTGTAAAGCTTTTGATTTCTCCATCGAATCTGAGTGAGATCCTTGCTGGGTCGAGTAATCTTGGTTGTAAGTTCTTCCCTTTCATCACTTTAAGTATATCATGCCACTCCCTTCTGGCTTGTAGAATTTCTGCTGAGAAATCAGCTGTTATCCTTATGGGAGTTCCCTTGTATGTTATTTGTCGTTTTTCCCTTGCTGCTTTCAATAATTTTTCTTTGTCTTTAGTTTTTGCCAATTTGATTACTATGTGTCTCAGTGTGTTTCTCCTTGGGTTTATCCTGTATGGGACTCTCTGCGCTTCCTGGACTTGGGTGGTTATTTCCGTTCCCATATTAGGGAAGTTTTCAACTATAATCTCTTCAAATGTTTTCTCGGGTCCTTTCTCTCTCTCTTCTCCTTCTGGGACCCCTATAATATGAATGTTGTTGCATTTAATGTTGTCCCAGAGGTCTCTTAGGCTGTCTTCATTTCTTTTCATTCTTTTTTCTTTATTCTGTTCCGCAGCAGTGAATTCCACCACTCTGTCCTCCAGGTCACTTATCCGTTCTTCTTCCTCAGTTATTCTGCTATTGATTCCTTCTAGTGTGTTTTTCGTTTCAGTTATTGTATTGTTCATCTCTGTTTGTTTGTTCTTTAATTCTTCTAGGTCTTTGTTAAACATTTCTTGCATCTCCTCGATCTTTGCCTCCATTCTTTTTCTGAGGTCCTGGATCATCTTCCCTATCATTATTCTGAATTCTTTTTCTGGAAGGTTGCCTATCTCCACTTCATTTAGTTGTTTTTCTGGGGTTTTATCTTGTTCCTCCCTCTGGTCCATAGCCCTCTGCCTTTTCATCTTGTCTATCTTTCTGTGAATGTGGTTTTTGTTCCACAGGCTGCAGGATTGTAGTTCTTCTTGCTTCTGCTGTCTGCTCTCTCATGGATGAAGCTGTTTTCTCCTGCTTTTAACACTTATAAGTTTCCTTTTTCTTTCTAACTTATTTTTTTACAAAAATGGGATAATATTTCTTACAATTCTCCACTCACTTCTTGCTTCTTTCTCTTAATGCATCACGTAAATCTCCCCCAAGTTAACTATTTTAACTAACTCTTTCTTTATAATGGCTACAAAACATTCTAGAATGTGGAGACATCACCAACATTCAACAATTCTGTTACTGATAAGCGCTCATGTGGTTCCCAGTTATTCTTACTGTGAATCATCTTGTGATACATATCCTTGGACATATGTCATTTATCACTAGTTGAATAGTTTACGC
This sequence comes from Delphinus delphis, assembly GCF_949987515.2. Lineage (NCBI taxonomy): Eukaryota > Metazoa > Chordata > Mammalia > Artiodactyla > Delphinidae > Delphinus > Delphinus delphis. The sequence goes on from NC_082700.1 coordinate 20,590,330, forward strand.
TTAACTGTACCAGTGATTGGCACCAAATCTCTGAATCTATTGTTTCTGGGAGCTCCTCCTTCTCTTTTTTGATATAAAGTCTCCATAGGCTCATTTCCAGAGTTTAGAATCTTTTCATCAGGCTTTCCAAAATAAACCATCCTCCACCCTGGCATCAAAATTATTCTTGTAAATCACAAGTCAAATGATGTCACTTTCTAACTCCTAATTGCCTGCTAGATAAAGGCCAAATTTCTCAGCGTGCATTGGAAAACTTCTCTAGGGGAGAACTAACATAAGTTTCCAAACTCACTTCTGTTTGGCTACCATTCTTCTCTTGCCCTAAATACCTAAATCCTACACTTGGCAAAAATAAACAGCTTGCCGTTTCCCCAACAATGCCCTTTTGTCTCCTGCCAGTCTGCCATTACACTGCTTACTTACCCAGTTACCTCTTCCATGAAGCCTTTGCTCATAATGACAAGCAGAAATTATCATAAACTTTTGTGCTTCTGGAGTTCTCAGTACATGATTTTGTTTTATTTTTTAAATAAAATTTTATTTGAAATATTTTTAGATTTACAGAAAGGTTGCAAAGATATTACAGAGAGTTTCTCTATACCGTGCACCCAGTTTCGCCTGCATTTTATATTATCATGGTATGTTTGTCAAAACTAAGAAACCAACATTGGTACACTACACTTAACAAAACTGCAGGCTTTCTATAGATGACACCAGTTTTTCCACGATTCTGTTCCAAGACCCAATCCAGGATACAATGTTTCGTCATATTACAGATGTTCAATTTCTTGAGTGACATACATTGTCCAGTGTTTTATTTGTTTCAAGCAGGAGGGTAAACTTGGTCCCTGTTTCTCCATCTTGACTGGAAGCAAAATCTAAGGTTATTTTAAAATCTGTGGTGAGATCCTCTTTTCTTTCAACATTTTGTTTCCTTTTTACAATTTCCTAGAAGCCCCTCCCAATATAATTTATCTTATTTTCACTTTTTGTTTAAGATCAAACTCCTGCTTTATTTTTTCCCCCAGTGGCCAGGTTTTAACTGCTCTTCCTAGAACGTCCAGGCAAGTTCAAATTCTGCAGAATACTACTACAACATACGAGGTAAGTTCTCCCTCATTTATCTTCTTATTGTTTATATTTTATGCAAGTCTGGTGTGCCATGTTCTCTCCTATATGTCGTCTGACTTATATACAGCTGGTATAAACCCCTCTCCTTGTAGCCTTCTTCTCCTTCCCATAATCATATGATTTTACTGGTTCCCCAAATCAAACTTTCTTCATTTATGCTATTGGCTTTTCAGCAAATTACATGACAGTACCTAGGCATTGAAAGTGTGAACTTACTGGTTCATTCCTGGGTTTCAGCACCAAAGAATAAAAGGGGGGGGGTACTTACAAAGATGCTACAGTAACAGAAATCCAATAGATCTTTGTTTAAAAAGCAATAATACTTAACCAAGGTGTAAGCATCAAAAACACAAAGGAAAATTTATTAAAATTTTCATGCCTGGGACTCAACTCCCCAGAAAATAGAAAACTGATACATTACAAAATATCCTGATAGAATATTGATGGCTCCATGGTTGTTGGGTTAGGGCTCTCTGAGAAGCAGAGGTCAAAACTATATTAGAGATGTGTGAGACTTGTTATGGGGGCTGCTTGTGAAGGATGAAGAGGAGGGAGCTGGAGGTGGCAGGGAGTACCCCCAGACCATCAAGCAGCTCTGACATGTGTGCAGAAAGGAGGGTTGTGTGTGGACAACCTCTAGACCACAGGGCAGTCCCAAGGAAGGTTTGCCCGGACCATGATAAGTCCTTAAGCCAAAGACATCTGTAAGAGGAGACCGTAATCTAGCAGGAACGGGGCTGCAATAATACACCCGCAGTGCTCTGTCACTGGCTGGCTGCAGCCCTGGAGAAGCCAGGGGGAATCAAGAGGGACAACGGTGGGGAAGGTTAGTGAACTAAGCCCCTCCCAACAGAAGAGCTGCCCGGCGTGTCCTCACAGCCACCACACCGTGGACAGAGGAAATACCGCCAGAGGAAGCATCTGAGATTCAGGACTTAGATCTTGTTCTTCCACTTCTTGGTGTGTGCTTTTAGGCGACTTAGCTTCGAGCCTTAATTTCTTCATCTGAACAATGAAAATAATAACACCTGCTTGGTTTATGGCAAAATGTTGTTATAATGATCAAAGGCAATGAGTGTGAAAGTGCTTTAAAAAAGCTCAGTAAACTAGAAAAAAAATGTAAATATTATGTATGGGAAGACATTTCCCAAAGGCAATTAGATTAAAGAAAAGGCATAATAGTATCAAGGATATGGAATTTTTATTAAAGAAAAGCAACATTTAATCAACTTTCTAGACAAACTTTCGTTTCTCTTTAAACATGTGACATACACATCCAGTTCTACAGTTGGGCCATAAATATATTCATTCATGAATTCATTCATTAGTTCGTTGCCTCGCCAAATATTTATTGAGTACCTAGTAAGTTCCAGGCCCTCTTTAGCTACTGGGGTTACAGAAAAGAATAAAACTAGCCCCCTGTAAAATAAATGCTTACACTACCACATGTGTAAATGGGGACCAGTCACCAGGAATGTCTTTTTTACTTCCCTTATAAAAACCCTTTTATGGCTTTAGCTACAGACGAGAATGATGTGAAAAACTGTCTTTGTTTTTATCAATTTTCCCCCTTGAAACTGCAGATTGTCCTCTGGCAGCCAGTAACAGCTGAATTTATTACGAAGAGCAAAGAAGTCCATTTTTTTGTGAATGCGTCTGATGTAAGCAACGTGAAAGCCCGTTTAAATGAGAGCAGAATTCCGTTCAGGTAGAGGCATGATTCCTTATTTACTGAGCAGCTATTCTAAGCACCTATGATGCATTTTACTAGTGGATGGTGTCATTGCTTCCTGGAAAAAATATTTACATTAAACATGGCAACATGGAAATCTCTGGAACAGATTGGTGATGAAGCCCAAGGGGCTAGCTCTGTGACCCTGGACAAGTGGTTTACCTCTCATGACCTTGGTCCCTTATCTGCAAAGCACTGTGAGACTCAACGATCTGAGGAGCCTCTTACCATTCCTCCCAGTTGCTTCCTTCTTATAGTTCCTCTACTCTGTGCCTGGACTCGGGGAGCAAAATTGTCCTTCACTTTAGTGGGCTTTGTGGTATCTCTTGAAAAAGCAGCTGCTGAAGGAGATTTTGCTTCCTTCACAAGGTCAGTGAACATTCTGGAATGTCTGGCCCTAAACTAAAATTTGCATTAGGTATGATTTCTGTTCAGAGTCCATGCCTTCTTCCTTTTGGAGTCTCCTGTCCACATCTCCTTTCTGTATCCATTGCCCAAGCGCCAGTGTCCCTTTGCTGCCCTGACACTTCCTGAAGGCCATGCTCTCTTCTGTGTATCAATGGGCAACCTTTGGATAATACACTATGATTAGTATTAATAATATGTTATTGGTGTTTTCTGCCTTCCTGGAAAGGTGCTGAGCCTTTCTATACATTGTATCATTTAATCCTTATTTAATCCTGTGAGGTAAATACTATCCTCATTGTGTGTATGAAAAAATTTTCAAAGGAGTTTCTCAAGGTCAGCCAGCTGGAACGTGGCAGAGCTAGGAGTCATACTCAGACCTTTCTGATGTCAAAGGCTTGGCTTTTACCCCCTGACCTAAGTAAAAGTAAAGAAAGCTTTATTAGAATGACAGCTAACTTTCAATTGTTCATCCCAGGTAACAGAATGGCTTCAGTCTGTCTTAATTAAGATGTTTGTGCCTAGTTAACTGTGTGATCCTTTGCAAGAGAAATTAAATGAGATCACTTTCCTGTACCTTCCCTGTTCCTCTGTTCTTATTTCTCTAGAGATTTGACCAACTTTGGCCATGCAGAACCTATACATGCATATGTATACCTATACATGCATCTGGTGTAGGTCAGTGACTCACAGGGAAAAATAAAATGAGAAGGCTTTCTGCTTCTCCTCGGTCCTTAACTGAAAACAGAATAATACATTGTTCCTCTGGACTGAAGAACATTGTCCATTAACCTGTATGTTCACATAAAACACACTAATGAGTCACAGTCGAGAAATGTTCATAATGTTGGAGAAGGGGTGAGATTTTGGAGGCCCTGAAAACATACCCCATAGGAGCCAGTATCCCTCCAATGCCCATGAGGCTCTACCCAGAGGGCTTGTGTATTTCAGCTCATCATAATGTTAGCTGGCAGTGCTTTCACCTTGTGCTTGTTAGATTTCTTAGTGACTTTTCCCCCTTGCTCACCTGTTGTGCGTGCAATGGGCCATGCAGGAAAATCAGAGCCCTCTTTGGCAACCAGCTCATGCCCTGTTTCATAACCCAGGGTCTTGTTGGAAAATGTGGAAGATCTTATCCGGCAGCAGACTTCCAATGACACCATCAGCCCCCGGGCCTCCTCCTCCTACTATGAACAGTATCACTCACTAAATGAGGTAAGCTGTCACATTTCTCTGGAAAATTCCTATTTTCGTTTAACGAGCTTTGCCATTTCAGCCATGGGAAATTATTAGAGAATCAAAATTGGTGGAAGAGGGTGAAAAAAAAATCACAATGAGGTTGATTATACAGAAGTAATTCATCCTTTTGTAGATATCTTCCCTGGGAAGATTGCATCGTATTTTGGAAATTGCCTCTAAGCAGCCTGTTTGTCCATAGCTAAGAGTATCTCTGTTAGGAGTAACACTGCATTCTAAGGAACAACAGGAAATTAAAAATAGGGCCTTTTTATTGAAACTGCCACAAAAAAATTAACAGTCCAATTAATCATGTCTCCTTAGACCATTATCCTAATTGTACTCTTACTGAATAATCACCATATTATCTCACTGAATTAAAGGAATTTATTCACTTATATTTAGTACACAATAAAGTATTTAAGTGCATTTTATTCCTCTCAGAAAGAACCTATTTAAGTAATAATAGTAATAATAATAATGTTGATAATGCCTGTGTTTTAATATTTAAGAAATTGGGTTTTTTCCTATTAGTACTTATAGGTTCTGATTTTTCTAGAGGGAACCTAAGCAAGATATCAGTGTTCAATTGGCCTCAGTAAGCTTTCACATCATACTCTAAGAGCCATTTCCCCATATTTGTTAGTTCAACCCCTTGGAGTACTTTCTTTTCAATATAATATACTCCAAGTAGTACAAATCCCTTGATACCTTCTATTCTTTCATAGGAGTATGCTGCTATATTCCTTAATACAAGGATTTTTATCCTCTTTGGCTAGGTGCCCAGAAACTGTTAAGAACCATATCCATATTTTTAAGACATCTAAGGCTTAAGTAATAAAGTTTTCTATTGAATCTTCAAAAGCATCTGTTCTTTTCCAGTTAGTTAAACCAGAACTCAGTGTGCTTCTAGAATTGATGTACCTGGCTGGTTGACGGGGCTCTTAAAATTGCAACCCTCTCCTTTCTCTCTCCTACCTTGCCTCTGTCTATTCCACCTAGACCACCTCCCTCCAGCCTCCTACATCAGCCCTGCATCAGCAAACTTGGGGTCCAGAGTGGAGAGGCTGGGTAGGCACAATTTGCAAATGGAGAACCTAACTATGTCAATGCTGTGTTGGGTTTGGTGGGAAGAGTGGAATGCCTTATACAGAGGTATTTAAAAACATTTTTCTGGGAATTCCCTGGCAGTCCAGTGGTTAGGACTCTGTGCTTTCACTGCCGAGGAGCTAAGATCCTACAAGCTGCATGGTGTAGCCTAAATAAATCAATAAAGGATATGGACATTAAAAAATTTTTTTTCTGGTATATTTTAAATACTTTGTTCAAAGGGCTTATTTTTTTCTTACCCTCACCCCAGGAAAGAGTTGGAAAGACACGGCAGGAAAAAGTATTAGGTTGCCATACACTGTATTAGTCGGTCATAACAAAGTGACATATACGGAGTGGCTTAAACAACAGAATTTTACTCTCTCACAGTTCTGGAGGCTGGAAGTCCAAGGTCAAGGTGTCAGCAGGGCTGATTTATTCTGAGGCCTCTCTCCTTGACCTGCAGGTGGCTACCTCCTTGCTGTGTCCTCACACGGCCATTTCTCTGTGTGTGCACATTCCTGGCGGCTCTCTGTCCATGCTAATCTCCACTGCTTATAAGAACACCAGTCAGGTTGGATTAGGGTCCATACCAACAGCCTCATTTCAACTTAATTACCTCTTTAAAGGCCCTATCTCCAAATGCAGTCACATTCTAAGGTACTGGAGGTTAAGGCTTCAACATATGAATTTGAGGGGGGACACAATTCATTTCATTACAATGATGTTCCAGAAAACAGTTTGGACCTCTCCTCGCTCCCACGCCCGATCCTTTCTAAGAGGTTTGTAGGAACCATGGCAATCTTGCTCCCCGGAAATTCTGCCAAGTCCTTTCTTCCCCTTCAACACTGATCTCTCCTTCAGTCCTCACCACATGTTCACTTGAGGGGCAAGAGGGGTTTCTTTTGTCATTGACTCTCACTAGGAAATTTTCAGTAATCCCCTGCAGGGGAGAAAAACAAATGACTGAAAAACATCACTTAGAACAAATGGCAAAAGAAGAGAGTTATTCAAAGGATGTGACCATCATTACCGCAGATTGTGAAATGAATAATGTTTTCCGTAAAGCTGCCTTTATATAACACAGCCTCCCTGTTGGAGGAAATCCACTGAACCATCAATGCTGTAACACAAAATAGTTTGATGTAGTAGTTCTCTCAGGTGTATGCATGCCTTAGAGGAGTAACACAGTAAACAGAGGCCCAATGAGGAAATCCTGATAGTTAAATTTCCGGCACCTCAGACACTGACAGCACTGGTACTTGGCAGCAGGTAGGCCTTCCAGGAGCATCTGAACTCTCGGCACAAGGCAACCACTCCCACATACCACTCACCCTAGTTATGTTCCTCTAAGAGGATCCAAGGGCAAACGGTGCTCGCATTCCCATCAGCTAGGATTGCTATTTGAAGTTACCTCTAGAAAAATTCCCAGAGATAAGGCCATTGGGTTGGTCATTCCCACTGCAGAAGGTGTAAAAGTTTAAAAATCGCCCCTGAGAAGTTAGTCTACATTAAACATGGCCAGACTCCATCATTCAATGCCTGCTTTCAGGTGGGCACTAGCCTAAAATCAGACCCAGAAATTTTTGTTTTTTCTTTCATAATCTTGACAGAATCACAGACCACTAGACTTCCACCCAGGAGAGAGGTCCAGAATCAAACTCCTTCCCTGGGTAGAAGAGAAATTTTTCTTCTCCAGACTGTTTTCCCCTTTGCCTCTCATCATTTCACAGATTTTGTTGTGAGTCCACAGGTCTTCAGTAAGAAATAATGACACCTCGATTTATCCTGTTCAAAGGCAGCGCCCAGGACTTCCTTAGGTTACTCTTGAAAAGTGGATATTTAAAAAAAAATTCCATATAGAAATGAACTCTTGAATGGTAAAGAGGATTTCATGCACAGAGGCAGGGATTCAATGTGATGAGCCTTTAAAAATAACTTAAGGAGCGCTGCTTTGAAGATTATCTTTTCCTAATTTGTTGTAAGTTTCTTAGTACTTTTTCCCTAAACCTTGATGTTTTTCAAAACTTTAGTTTTATTGGTTTTTCTAAACAGCAGAAGAAACACCCTACCCCAAGTGTTTTAGTCCCTCATTCTCTCCACATACAAGTGTTTTCGAGGATTGCCCTTCCTCGAAGAAGTGGTCTGTTTCCTTTGTCAGGAAAATGCTTTGAACTTGCTCTGTGACTGCTGGTTTCTGCTCTGATAGATCTATTCTTGGATTGAAGTTATGACTGAGTTGTATCCTGATATGGTTGAAAAAATCCACATTGGATCCTCATATGAGAAGTACCCACTTTATGTTTTAAAGGTATGTTGGGGGAAGAGTCGTTGACCTTTCAACTTTGGGGGATGTGTTAATTCTCCAGCAGTGCTTGTTATTACTTGGATTTTTTTTTTTTTTGAGTTCTGGAAATATGTGTGTTATAAGTGTTCCTCAACTTTATTATCCAGCTATTTAGGGATTGGTTATTACCTTTAAATTTTTTTCCTTTACTAATGTAGTGTTGGTCTAACAGTATCAACTCTGTGACATAGATAAGCCATTTAACCTTCCTGGGCTTTAATGCCTATCTTCATAAAATGAGGGGAGTGGTCTAGATTAAATTTCAAATCCTGTTTTATTAACACCACCACCTCTGACTAACTGACTTAGGCAAAAAAAAAAAAGAGTAGGGGAATCTGTGATTGAACAAATATTGACATCGATACAGTTTTTAGAAACAAAGAAAGAGTTGAACAGCGAAACTTAGGAAGGGATAGGAACCAGGGCAATGCTGGGATTTGGGGCAGCAGGGCTGATATGATAGCTTTTGCCTCAGTCACCACCTGTCTGGTTCTTTATTTTCAGTTGAATAAATTGGCCTTAGTAAAGTCAATGAATGTGGCCACAGGACGAATATTGGGAGCCGTGAAACTAAACTAATTCCTGCCTGTTAAGTTCTAATTCTGCAGTTCTGTTTTTTTAACCGCACTTTCCCCGGAAGAAAAAAAAATAAATAAATAAATGAAAAAGAAGCTCTGGAAAACAAATTAATCATTGGAAAAATACATCCGATTTAGGAACATTTAATTTATACATAGTTTCCCAACATTATCTAAATTGTGATAGGTGGGCCTCTTCGATCATCCAAAGATAAGATTTTGACTCAGGATTTCTGGGTTTTCATCTGTTCTGGCAAGAACTTGCAGTGCACACTCAAGGCAGACGTAGGAAAATTGGGTCCTCTTGACAGCCGAGTTGGTCAACCAGACTGGATCCGTGTAATCATGGCCTACCCACTCATGACATTTACTTTCAGCCGTGTTGTGTGTACTCTTTGGAACTTGTGTTTCTGGGACCTAATGTACATGTTGGAGAACCATGCTTTCTGCGTGCATTACTCCCAATCGTACTCAACCAAGGATGTGCACATCATGTGAGTCTCTGGGATTCCTCCATCTACCCAGCGTCAGGACCGGCACCAAGAGAATTTGCTCAGCACAATAAAACAGAAGGTCGAGTAAGGCAACTAGTGCAGACAGCTCAGGATTTCTTTTACACCGAGTGGATTAAATCAGCTGGGTAGTTCTCCTCTTTGTACAATTTGACCCTTTGTGGCCAAAGCCATTTGACTTTCTCACTTGCCTTCTTATTGGATATCACGAGCTCCGGGTTAGTTAAGAAGAACCTCCCTGAGTGGCACAGATGGCAGTTTAAAAATCGAACTCTCTCTTTTTCTTGTTTTGGAATTCCAACTCCACATATTTGTTTGATTTTGCAACACTCTTCTCCCTTCCCTCCATACTCTAACATGTGTGTCTAACTAATATTTAAAAGCAAATGAATTATGATTCATTTTGTCTGGAGGCGTTTTTGAGAATTCTTCTGAAGACATCAAAGCCTATCATGGAGGAAAGGTGGGGAGTTCTTATTCCAGAAAGCTGGCAGCTCCACTAGTCCCCCAGATGGTAAATCAGAATGAGGCCCCTGTCCCCAGACCTGTTGGTAATAAATTGGCGTGAAGCTAGATGTGTGCTTATTTTGGGGTGACATAGGGAAATAATCTACACATTAAGAGTGTGCACCTGGGGAAAATGGTGAGGGAATCCAAGTTTATTTAGGACCACTGGCTTTCCTCTCCCAAGCCTTTCTCTGTCCCACCCCTCCCACAGAAAGCTGTGTACCCAACACATAACCACTTAATTCTAACTAGAGTGTGAAGGTATGGCCTGAAACACTAGTTCTCTGCTGTCTACTTCTACACCCACCTCATGCAGCTCTGGTATCGCAGGGGGATTGTGAGGGAATAAAAAGAGCTTTACACAAGACTAAATCAACTATACTTCAATAAAAAAATGTAAACATTTAAAAAAATAAAAGTTAAAGAAAAAAGAGTTTTAAATCGAGTCCTGGCTTCAGACCTCAGTCCCAACCCTCATCAGCTATGTGACCTTAGCTACTATCCTTTAATTACACCAGCTTTTAATTTCCCTTGAGAATTCTCAAAGGCATGCAGAGAATAATGCGTATTTCATAGATTTGCTAAAAGGATTAAGTAGAAGCACTATATATATGGAAGTTATTATCCTGAAGCGTCTTATTACTGTTTTTTGATTTTCTCTGTGCAGGTTTCTAGGAAAGAACAAAGGGCCAAAAATGCCATGTGGATTGACTGTGGAATCCATGCCAGAGAGTGGATCTCCCCTGCTTTCTGCTTGTGGTTCATAGCCTCTGTAAGTATTCACATTCTCTTAAGCCAGAGTTTCCCAATATGTGGCCTAAAACCACTTGCATCAGAATCAACTGGCCTGTTTTTTAGATGCATTTTCCCAGGTCACATCCTAGAATTCGTGACTTAAAATGTCTGGAGGTGAGACTCGGGTATCTACAATCTTCACAATCTTCTCAGGTGACTTTTATGCATATTAAGTTTGAGAACCAAGACTTTAAGCATTTAAATTACACTAAAGATTGTCTGTCTTATCCTTTCTACATTTCTGGCTGGTGCTAAACACTGGAACATAATTAAGAAATAGTATGCCATTGTGGTATGTTTCCTAAGTAAAAGAAAGAGCTGAAGCAATTATCGGAATTGAGTCCCAATTAATTTTTTTCTTTTGATTTGAATTATGCAGATACCTTTTGCCATATTCTGCCCTTAGAAATTGAACATAAAGCAACATTACAGAGCAGATCGTATTATCCCATATATCATAGTAGGGAATTTTGTCCCCGAAGAAGGCCTCGGCATCAAAAACTCCATATATGAGACAAAGAGTACACCATAAAAGTAAAAATTATAATGACTGTAAACCTCTATAATAAATGAAAACCGTTCAGAAAATTTTTGCAAATCATATATATGATCAGGGACTCATATCCAAAATACATAAATAACTTTTACAAATAAACAGTAAGAAGACAAATAAAAGACAATTTTGAATGGGCAAAATATCTGAAAGGACAATTCTCCAAAGAAGATATACAAATAGCCAATAAGCATTATGAAAAGATGCTCAACATCATTAGTCATTAGGGAAATATGAATCAAAACCACAATGAGATACCACTTCATACCCACCAGGATGGCTAAAATTTTTAAAAGACAGATAATAGCAAATATTGGTAAGAGTGTGGAAAAATTGGAACTCTCATCCACTGCTGTTGGGATCACAAAATGGTGCAGACACTTTAGAAAATAGTTTGGCAGTTCCTCAAAAGTTTAAGCATAAGTTTACCATTTGACCCTGCAATTCCACTCCTAGGTGTATAGCCAAGAGACTTGAACACGTATGTTTACAAATGTTCAAAGCAACATTATTCATAAGTCAAAAAGTGGAAACAATCCAAACGTCCATCAACTTATGAGTGGATAAATGGAATACAATGGAATACCATTCAGCAATGAAAAGGAATGAAATACTGATTCATGCTACAACATGGATGAATCTTGAAAACATTATGCTAAGTGATAGAAGCCAGACACAAAAGGCCATATATTTTATTATTCCACTTACATGAAATGTCCAGAATGGGCAGATCCACAGAGACAGAAAGTTAATTAGTGGTTGCCAGGCTGGGGGAAGAGGAGAAAGGAGAAGCGGGGTAATTCCTAATGGCTAAGGGGTTTTTGGTTTTTGGTGTTGGTTGGCGGGGTGATAAAAATATTCTACAGATAGTGGTGATGGTTGCATAACTCTGTGGTATAAAATCCAGTGAATTGTGCACTTAAAAATGGGGAATTTTCTGGCATGTGAATTATATCTCAATAAAGCTGTTAAAAGCTAAGCACCCCTTCCTCTGGGATTTCAGCTGCAACCACACATGAAGGTAGGGCTTGACACACAGAGTATAGGCTATATTTCAGCCCTCACTCACCCATTCTGTTCGGAGCCCTGCTTATGAGACAAGAAATTCTCAGACTAACATTGATCATCTCTCAGAGACTAACTTTTTGCTGAAAGACTCCCATCCAACCATAAAGAGAGTGAAAAGGACAAAAGAAACCAACCATAGCACATCTATTAAAATTTCAGCAAACATTGTAGAAATAAAAATGATAAATGCTTTATTATTTGAAAGAAAATAAGATCTCCTAATGTTTTTTTTCTGATAATGAATGCCACGTTATTACTGAAAAATGACTCTAACATAAATTTACAAATTTGTAGCATAAAAATGTAATTAACTAGTCGCTCAACTATTTAAAAGATTGCCTCTTTCATTCTATAAAATTACTTCCTTTTCATTAAGTTTTTGTTTCTGACCTATAGTAGATTAAAAAGTAACTTGTACTTTTGCTTTCCTTTCTCTCATATTTAATAAGGGGTTATCTATGGCAAATAATTTAAATTTGACTATTATGGTTGTTCTAGGAAAATATGGATATAATATTTTAAATATTTAAAGAAAAGATGGTAAAGTTTTAGCTATAGCAAAGGTAAGATTTAAAAGACATTTTTCTTGGATATTAGCCCTTTATTGGTCATATCATTTGCAAATATTTTCTCACATTCAGTAGGTTGTCTTCTAGTTTTGTTGATGGTTTCCTTTTTTCTTTTTTTTTTTGTGAACCACTATATTGTACACCTGTAACTTATATAAAATTGTACAGCACCTATACTTCAATTTTTAAAAAAGACATTTTCTTTTTATCAACAATGAAAAAATACTTAACAAAGTCTTTTGAGTAAAGTTTAAATCAACAACTAATTGTGAACTAATCCATAAATTAAAATGTAACAATGTTGCCACAAATGAAGAACTTATACCAAAGCTTGGCCCTAGATGAAATGATCTAACTGGCTGAAATTTGTCTTTGTGCTTCTGCTGCGTCTGTATTTGGTCATTTTGGAGTGAACTTCTCAGTCGTTGGAATGTGGATGTCCTTGGATCATGTTAAAATATGTGACCCTAAGCTGGGTATGACTCTAAAGCACAGAAGAGCAGTGTCAGATGATATCTGTTACGAAACTCATAGCCGGTACCTAGGAAAAGCTACCACTGGCTTTAAAGCCAAATGATCTGATGCTTGGGAAACGAACTCGATTCTAGCAGAAATTTAGCTCACAACTTATAAGGACAATGCAGAAAATATTATCTAGACATGTGTGGGAATAAGACAAGGTTAGTCTAAGCTTTGATTGAGATGACTTATTGTGAAAAGAGTGGAAATACAGGTTTTTGTTTCCTTAAATCTTTGTAGTGGGCTTTAGGCTTTAATAAAGAATTCTTTTTGTTTCTTGAAGGAAGTTTTAGAAAATAGATGGTTGAATTTTCTGCCTCCATAAATAGGAAGACCAATTGTTCCCATGTCCAGGGCATTTACCACCACTTGGCAACATAGTACCCTAAGTTCAGACTTTTCAAGGAATTAATACTCTTCCTGAAAGTTGAATCTGCAAATCTAAACATCTGAAAATTTTTTTTAATAAAAAAATAGACTAAGTTTAGTGGATATTAACTAGACTTATTGTGGTGATCACTTCACTATATAGGCAAATTTTGAATCATTATATTATACACCTTAAATTAATACAGTTGACCCTTGAACAATGCGGGGGTGAGGGGTGCCAACCCTCCCTACACTTGAAAATCCATGTATAACTTTACAGTCAGCCCTCCATATCCACAGTTCTGCATCTGTGGATTCAATGAGCTGCAGATCATGTAGTACTATAAAAATCTGAAAAAAATCTGCATACAAGTGGACCCACACAGTTCAAACCTGTGTTGCTTGAAGATTATATGTCAATTATATCTCAGTTAAAGAAGAAGACACAGACTAAGTTTAGAAGGACATAAAAGATATATCATCAAATATACTTGGTTTAATTTGTAGGTAACTCGTTTCCATGAGCAAGAAAATCTGCCTACCAGTCTTCTGAGGCACATGGATTTCTATGTTATGCCGGTGGTTAACGTGGATGGTTATGACTACACATGGAAAAAGGTAGGTGAAGGTAAAGAAAACAGAACAGGGGATACAGGATACATAGGCTGAATTATTTATAGAATCCTGGACCCTGGTATAATGGTTTTATTATGAAAACATTTTTTTAATTCATTATGGAAAAGTTCAAACATATATGAGTGGGAATAATTGTATGGTAAACTCCTATGTTCCCATCACACAGCCAATCAACTCATAGCCAATCTTTTTTTTTTTTTAGCCAATCTTTTTTCATCTATATCCCCAACTCCCTTCTATCTTACCCATATTATTTTGAAGCAAATCTCAGATACCATATCATTTCATCAATATTTCAGTATGCCTCTCTAAAAGAGGTCTTAAAAAATAACTGTACAATTATACCTAAAAATGAACAATAATTATTTACTAGCATAAGATTTCCAAGCAGTGTTTAAATTTCCAATTGTATCATAACTTTTTAAAAAGTTTATTTCTTTGGTTCAGGATCCAAATAGGCTAATATATTGTGATTGGTTTATAGCTTTTATTTTTATTTTTATCTGTAGATTCTCTCTCCATCTCTCTTTTTCTCTATTTCCTTGCAATTTTTTCATTGAAGAAAAGAGCTTCCTGTTGTCTGGATTTGCTAATTGCTTTTCCATGTTCCTTTGTCCTCTGTATTTTCCAAAACCTTATATTTGGATTCTAGAAGCTTTATAAGATTCAGGTTTGACGTTTTTGGCAAGACTACTTCATTGTGATAGTGTGGTCTCCCAACAGGAGGTGCACAATGTCTGGCTGTATCTCTTTTTGTGATGTTACCTACCTTGATACGCAGTACCTACATCCGTTCATTCTTACTAGGAATCGTTTGAATGGTATTTTGATTGTAAAATCCTGAGTTGCAAGAATTAGAACAGCATTCTAACCGAACGTGCATTGTAGCAGAATTGCATTCTAACCAATATGCGAATTTAATCCTAGTACCCTTTAACTCAATCATGAACGTAAGTATGAATATCATGGTCCGTCTCATCTATACTGGAAACCATTACTATTTCTAATCCATCAACCTCATGATTCATGTAAAATTACTCAAGCAATATGAAGTACAGTCCTTTCTAATTTAATGAGGGGCACATAAAAACATAGTTGAACATATATGAGAAACCTACCTGAATAGCACATACAAACACTAAGGGGAATGAGAATAATTGCAGTGATTAGATACATAAGGAATTATACAGGAATTTTTTTATGTAGAGGGTAATTTAAGCAGAAGAGATAGGAATAGTGAAGGAGATTGATGAAAAAGTCATCTCAGGGAAGACAAATACTGTGAGTAAAAGTTTGTCCATAGGAGTGAGCAAACCCTGAACTAAGTAAGTGAGAAATACCTAGTATAGTACCTAACACAAAATTGGTGTTCAGTAAATGGTCACATTTGTAGGTTGCTATTACAATAAATTTATGCCTTCACTGGAATCACAGTGGAATTCAGCCACCTTTTAGATATTCTTACTCCCCAACTGTCCTTTGTATCTTAACTCTGCCAGTTAGTCCCTGAAGTGTGAGAACTTGATTTCCTCAGAACAACTGTTGCTACCAGAATCACAGGTCTGGGGTTGGAAGCAGACTGGGAGGCTTGGCGAAAGTGTTGGTGGAATAGGGAAAAGTGTGCCATGTCATCCCAACCCAGAACTTAAACAAAGTCTGTGCAACTGTTTACATGATCAAATTCCCAGATTACCCAAAGAACCCAATGGAGTATTTGCATTACGTTTAAAAACCAGAGTTGAATCAGTACAATCAAAGGAGCCATCAGGCTAGAGGTGTCTGCACAGCTCTGCCTCCTAAAGGTTTTTTTGTTTTTTTTTTGGTTTTTTTTTGCGGTACGCGGGCCTCTCACCACTGTGGCCTCTCGCGCTGCAGAGCACAGGCTCCGGATGCGCAGGCCCAGCGGCTACGGCTCACGGGCCCAGCCGCTCCGCGGCACGTGGGATCCTCCCGGACCGGGGCACGAACCCCCGTCCCCTGCATCGGCAGGCAGACTCTCAACCACTGCGCCACCAGGGAAGCCCCTCCTATAGGTTTTAAGTGAGTGTTGAATTCAATCTAAAGAGAGCATTGAAACTCATGACTCAACAATTTTGTATTATAATCATCAAGCTTGCTAAAAGACTTGATCTTAATTATTCCCACCACAAAAAAGAGATGATAATTTATGTGACACGATAGAGGTGCTATCCCCCAAATGGCAATCATCTTACAATATGTAAATGTATCAAATCAACATGTTGAACACCTTAAATTTGTGCAATGTTATATGTCAAATACATTTCAATTAAAAAAGTGACTCATAGTTTTAATTTGAGTTGAAACACCAAGTTATTTTACTTTTCACAGAAGGAACTTAAAATGACAATGCATAAAATTAAAGGAAACAAGGCCAAATAAGAAGGCCAGTAAGCAGCCTAGCAAAACCAAATGAAATGGTTTTTTTGTATAGGTCAAAGCTCATGAAATATCACCATTTCAGTTGATTCAAGTTCGAGTGAACCCAGCTGAGACCTGGATAGAACAGGGGCTATGCAAGAAGTACTGTGAAGACAGTGACAGGATAAAGAGATGGAGTTGAAGAAGAGAAACACAACACTGTCCACTTAGGCTTTAAAAGTCGTGTCTTTCCTGAACTGCAAACATGGCTGCCCTGGTTACCTGTGTTTTGTTTATTTAGAATCGAATGTGGAGAAAGAACCGTTCTTTTCATGAAAACAATTCTTGCATCGGAACAGACCTGAACAGGAACTTTGCCTCCAAACACTGGTGTGGTAGGTTGTTTGCTTTATTTCTAACAAATGTCTCTTCATTTAAAAGGTGGTATTCCTAAAAGCTCATTAATTCAAACTGACTAGAGGGGAGGCCTATCTGAATCAGAAGATAATTTAGATAAGAAACTTTTTGGTTAAACGTAGTGCTATGAAGTTTGACTCAGATCAGCAAAACACCCTTACCCTGTTTCTCCCTGCCATGTCCGTACCTTTAAAAGAAGGAAGTTGGATTAGTTCTTTAAGTTCCCTTCTAGCTTCAAAATTCTAAAATTCTATTTCTCTGAAATCATAAGGAAGTGACCACTAAATTTCCTACTTTCATCAACAAATAACATTCATTATGAGGATATCAAAGGCTAGGGTTGGGTGGGTGCCTCTTATTTTCAATTGCTTTGGAAAATATTGACTTCTATAGTGCTGCAAAACATTTTGTGGGTTTTTTTCCCTTTGGCTTGTGGGATCTTAGTTCCCCAACCAGGGATTGAACCCATGCCCCCTGCAGTGGAAATGTGGAGTCCTAACCAATGGACCATCCTGGAATTCCCAGAACATTTTGTTTTGTATTCACTATTCACTTTCTTAAGTTCTTTCTTTCATGAATATCGTAAAGAGAAACTGGTGTCCAGCACTGTGGGAGCTCCTTGTTCCTTGATTCCAATGAGTTAAGACACTCAGTGAACACTGATTTAGGCATTTGGGGATATTGTCTGCTCTCAGGGAGGTAGGTGTTAGTTCACCACCCCCTCACTATGTTTCATAGTTACTACATTTAAGAAACAACTACAAAGCAACACTAAACTTAACGACTGAGCTGGAATCACCCATATTTTTGGAGGTGGGAGCATGTGACAACAAGGGAGCACAGCTATTGAAACCACAGAAACATCCTCTTCCTCCCATTCCTTTACTCTACACAGTCCTAGGTACATGATCTTCTGTATTTCCTTTTAAAAAAAGAAGTGAAAATTCATGATTTTGAACATTTCATCATTATCCCAAAGTAGATATGAAAACTTTTCGGTCGAGTACTTACCTTTTCTCTTCATTTCCTCCTTCCTCTAAGTCAGAAACCCCATGAGGGCAGTGACCACTATCCATTACCTAGTGCAGTACCTGACACACTGAGGGATCTCTGAAAGCTATTCAAATGAACATGTGCATGAAATTAGTTGTTTTAAGAGAGCTACAGATAAAGTAAGTAAACAGAGGATCCTGCCTCAGGCTAAAGGGAATCACTTAGTGGTTTCTTCGTAAGAGGCCGTTGTTAAGATTATTCAGTAAAAGTGCCCACTGCGCATTCTTTCATGTGTTTGTTGGCAATCTGTATATCTTCTTTGGAGATCATTAATCATTAGAGAAATGCAAGTCAAAACTACAATGAGATATCATCTCACACCGGTCAGAATGGCCATCATCAAAAAAATCTAGAAACAATAAATGCTGGAGAGGGTGTGGAGAGAAGGGAACACTCCTGCACTGTTGGTGGGAATGTAAATTGATACAGCCACTATGGAGAACAATATGGAGGTTCCTTAAAAAACTAAAGATAGAACTACCATACGACCCAGCAATCCCACTACTGGGCATATACCCTGAGAAAACCATAATTCAAAAAGAGTCATGTACCAAAATGTTTATTGCAGCTCTATTTACAATAGCCAGGACATGGAAGCAACCTAAGTGTGCATCATCGGATGAATGGATAAAGAAGACGTGGCACATATATACAATGGAATATTACTCAGCCATAAAAGGAAACGAAATTGAGTTATTTGTAGTGAGGTGGATGGACCTAGAGTCTGTCATACAGAGTGAAGTAAGTCAGAAGGAGAAAAACAAATACCGTATGCTAACACATATATACGGAATCTAAGAAAAGAAAAAAAAAGGTCATGAAGAACCTAGGGATAAGACGGGAATAAAGACACAGACCTACTAGAGAATGGACTTGAGGATATGGGGAGGGGGAAGGGTAAGCTGTGACAAAGTGAGAGAGTGGCATGGACATATATACACTACCAAACGTAAAATAGATAGCTAGTGGGAAGCAGCCTCATAGCACAGGGAGATCAGCTGGGTGCTTTGTGACCACCTAGAGGGGTGGGATAGGGAGGGTGGGAGGGAGGGAGACGCAAGAGGGAAGAGATATGGGAACATACGTATACGTATAACTGATTCACTTTGTTATAAAGCAGAAACTAACACACCATTGTAAAGCAATTATACTCCAATAAAGATGTTTTAAAAAAAGTGCCCACTGAGGTGTAAAGACTGCCACAGCAGTGATAATTGGACAGGGAGCCAGAGAAACAGCAGCTAATATAAAAGACCTCTGAATAAATAGAGCTGACAGTTGCTAAGTGCTGAGCAGTTTATATATTCCATCCCCTGAGTTTCATTATCTACACATCATGGATGAAGAAACCCAGACTTTAAAAGGTTAAGTCCCTTGCTCAAGAGCACAGAGCTAGGAAGTGGCAGAGCTGGGATATAAAGCCAGGCCGACTAACTCCAATTTTGTTGAAATTCTTCTAAGTCTGACAATCACTCTTCAGTTATAAGTTCCCTTTTGGAACTTCTTTCATCCGCAAGCTCTTTTGCTGCTCTATTTTACTTAATGTTTTTCGTGGTAAAACTAGCATTACCTGGGCTTCCCTAGTGGCGCAGTGGTTGAGAGTTCGCCTGCCGACGCAGGGGACACAGGTTCGTGCCCCGGTCCGGGAGGATCCCACATGCCGTGGAGCAGCTGGGCCCGTGAGCCATGGCTGCTGAGCCTGCGCATCCGGAGCCTGTGCTCTGCAACGGGAGAGGCCACGACAGTGAGAGGCCCGCGTACCGCAAAAAAAAAAGAAAAGAGAGAAAGGCAGTCTCTATAAGGATAATAAGGATCATGGAGTAGCCCATGGAACCCAAGGACTGGGATGCAGGCAGACCTCGGAAACAGACTAGAACTGGGCCTGAGGCACTATAGGGAGCTCAATGGCTCCTTTCTTTCCCCACCTCATCTCTGCAATGCACACTGGCCTTCTCTGTGTCCCAATCCATGTGACGATAATGATGATGGTAATGCTGATAAACAAGTTATTAAACACTCAGTATACGCCAGCACTGGGAAAAGCATTTTATAATTTATCCATTTAGTAGATAAGGAAATTGAGGTATAGATAGGTTTAAAAAAATCAAGATTGACTTGCCTCCTCGGGCATGCCCAATAATTCTACTCTTTCTCAACCACTCTAGAAGATTGAGTGAAACGCAAGTAAGTGATAAACAGCTTAAACGTCAAAATAGAAGACTAGAACTTTTTAAAATTACTGTTGAGTCTTAACAATTAGCAGTGCCTTACTGGCATTTAAAAAAAATAAAACAGAAATATATTTGAAAGGAAAACTTCCAACATGTTAAGAGTTGACAGTGCCAGATGCCCATCTTGTGCCACAAGTGTTTTGTAAAATTCCCATTGAGTGAAAAGAGTTTGTCTTGCTTGGTTGCTCTGGGAAGCCAGAGAGCATATGGGTATTCAGATTTCCTGCTGGGCCACAAAAGTTCTGTTGATAGTACATAGAATGGGGATTCCAAACAGTCCTTATAATGGAAGTCTAAAAGTAGTGTCCAACTTAAGGCCTCATCTTTCATTACCGCCATTCATTCCTATAAAGGACTAATTTAGATTACATCAACTTTTGACTTATTGGTTAAAAAAAATTACCCAAGCCATATAGCTATTAAATGGCAAAGACAAGATTGAAATCAAGTGATGGGGTGGTTATGAATGGTTATGAATGGTTATGAATGGTTATCACCAATGGTGCCCAATTTGAGTCTCCTAAAATAAGAGCATTTACTTCACAGGTTTGCCGTAAAGATTAAATGAGATATCGCCTGTAAGGCTTAGCAGAGTTCCTGACAGACAGCTTGTGCTCTTTGGATGTCAGCTGGTGATGTTATTGCTGTTATCTTCTTTGTTTTCAAGAGAGTAGCTTGACTGAAACTAGAATCTGCATCTTGATTTCAAGTTATCAGTGGAGGGATTCCGAATGGCAAAAGACAAGTGAGGGACCCAAATGGGGGCTAATAAACTGTTTCCAGGAGGGAAGAATCTTTCTGGGTCAGAGGTGGCTCCCTGGGGCTCTACCGCTGTGAATTAGGTACAGAGGAGAGAAGTGATGGGAGTCAGGCTACCATCCGAAGTGATGTTTTATATAATTTCTCAAAGGAATGAACACCTATTAGTCTAGCACCAAATATCGCCATTCCGTTTTACTTACTAAACCACGTTAGCAAGTTAGAAGTAGCACTGAAAGCAGACTTACATATTCTGAGTTCTCAAATGAGACTTTTATGAGCTGGATGAATTAGTGATTTTTAAGCTACACATATCAGAAAAACCAAACTTACAATGATGGAAGAAAATGGGGTTTACTTTTCACTTGTAACCACAAGTTTGGAGGCAGAGCTGGCATTTCTGAGACTCTCTTAGCCACTTTCTCGGGGCTGCAAGATGGCTGCCCTCAGGCAGCAACTGTTGGATGGCTTGCTATGAGGGCATGTAAATATTTGAATTCAAAATAAACATAAACAACATTTAGGGGACATTAGAAATATGTTCTTTACAGAGCTCAAGTGAATCCATTTATCTAAAAATGTTACACCCTATATATTAGGAGAATACATGGTCAGGGAGATCACAAATTACAATAGGTTGCATTATCTACTTATGATTCCACTCCATCAATTTCACTACAGAGGAAGGTGCCTCGAGTTTCTCGTGCTCGGAAACCTACTGTGGACTTTACCCTGAGTCGGAACCAGAAGTGAAGGCAGTGGCTGATTTCTTGAGAAGAAATATCAACCACATTAAAGCTTATGTCAGCATGCATTCGTACTCCCAGAAGATAGTGTTTCCGTATTCCTATAGCAGAAGCAAAAGCAAAGACCACGAGGAACTAGTAAGTGCTGCTTAATTTTCTCATTAGCATTTCAGAAGTAAAATAATACGTAGTTCAAGAATGGAAAACTGTGGGGAAAAACGTTCTGTAGAGGACAAAGGCGGATAGATGCTTTATATCTTGATCTAACATTTCTGAGCGTCACCCTAGGTCAGGGTTCATTGAGAGATTGTAAAGGACTGAGCCTTATTTTGAGGACATGAACTTCCGTCTAGCAGAGGGGCTCTCTAGGAAGATGTCAGACTAGCTCTTGGAACCTCAGGAGGGAACCAGTCTACCTTGACCTAATCTACATATGAAGCCATATGAACAAGGACAGGGGCAAGGCTTTCTGGAATTATTGGTCTGTTTGTAGGTGCTAGCTTTCTGCAACAGCCCGCCACATATCAAGTCTTAGCACAACACTTATCGATTTGATACTAGCATTGGGAATTGTTTATACACTGACCTTCCTAACTTGCAGGGGTTTGGTCCTATTAAAAGTAACTCCAATTTCAGCATTGAGGCAAGACCTCCCTCCTTTTGTGGAATGCGGTGGATGATACAGTGAGTTCAAAGAGGACTCGCAGTTGGCTACCCCCCCATCACTTTTTGGTCCCAGATAGTCTATGCTTGGGTTAATGGCAAAGGATGCAAGGGTTCTTGATGGATTGTGGCTAGGTTTGGACAAATCCTCATCCCAGATGCTCTCTGGGATGGAAGTGCCATGGCAACAGTCCACTTCTTGCCCAAGGTCTGATCTTTATGTACTGGTTTGTTTCTTATTGACTTTTTTGGTCTGGTTCTCTTAACAGAATAAACTATAGCCACATTAGGGGCTAGCAATTCCTGATGACAAATATAAAGTTATTTGCAGTTGCTAAGAATAACTCATTTAGAACAGAAACATCCTTGATACTTATGATTCCTTTTTCCTCTCGAGGGAAAACGTTTAAGGAAAGCTCCTTTATTGGTGTTACCTTTGAAGAAGTGAGAGGATATTCATCGTGATCTGGAAGTAGACTTAGTGTGATTTTGAATTATTTTTGGATTACCATCATCACAAGTGTTTGTTGAGAGTTATTATGTGTAAAATACTGTGTTGATGGACATTGAAAGAAGCATCAGGTAGGACCCTGTCCTTTAAGAGAATATGAAATGGTTAGGGAGCTCAGCCATTAGCAATTGTTACAGATAGCTGTACTGTAAGGTATAGTAACTACTAAGTAAGTGACACAGATGGTACAACTCACTTCTGACTGGGATAACTAGGAGTGGCCTCATTAATTCATTCAGAAGGAAACAGATAAGTGAGGGGATAAAGCCCCTGTCCCGAGGGCTTATAATCTATTAAGGTGTGACATAATGTAAAGAAAAAGGAATGATAAAGTGCCAGTGAAGTGAAGGAACAGGCACAATTTCAGCCAGATACTGAAAGATAGGATTTCTGTAAGTGGACCCGGAGGGGAAGACTTTCTAAGCTGAGGCCAAGGTTCTCCCCACAGGAAATATGTTCAGGGGAATGTGGGGTCAAAAAAAGGAAGTTGATCCCTCAGAAAGTAGATGAGGTCAGCCTGTGAAGGAGAGGTCACCTAGTCTGAATGTCAGAATCAATTTACATTTTATTCTGTAGATCAGGGGGTTCCGTTAAAACTTTTGAGCAGAGGAATGGCACAACATCATATCCACTGATATTCCTCAGGTCCTTCAAGGGAGGGACAGTGACTACCATGATGCTAGTGCCAATTTCAGAAAAGATCTGCATAAGCTAGAAACAAAAATAGTGGAACAGGGGACTTTGTTACTATCCTGCAGCACACCAGGGATATAAACTTTTTTATTTGATGAGTCTTTGGGAGGCATTAGACATTTTACACGAAAAGGAAATAGAGTTTGTGAGAAGAATGAGGAGGGATTCATACATTGCTGACATACGTGTATTGTTTAGAGAAGCTGGGTTTAAAGTTTGGTGACAATTTTGTCTAGTTGTTTGCCTTTGAAATATAGTTAGACTTTGTTTTACAGTATAATTTTGTTACATATACTTTGTTTTACAAAATAAATGAATTCCTAAAAAAGGCATATGAGAATTATTTTTTCTTCAACTTAAATAAAATTTCAATATATTGGAAGAGTCTGTGTCTAAAGCCACCCAACTGTGATTTCTGTAAAGAGAAGAACATTTTTAAAAGTTAATTTATTCTTCTCAATTTATCTCTTGGATAAATGCAGATTTTTTCATATATACGATTCTCCCCACACCCCGGCTCTATTGAGATATAATTAATTGACTTGTAACATTGTGTAAGTACAAGGTGTACAATGTAACGATTTGATACACATATATATTGTGAAATGATTACCACAATAAAGTTAATTAACACGTTCGTCACCTCACATAATTAGTTTCTTCCTTTGTGGTGAGAACACTTAAAATCTACTCTCTTAGCAACTTTCAAGTATATAATACAGTATTGTTAACTATAGTCACCAGGCTGTATTTTAGATTCTCAGAACTTACTCGTCTTATAACTGGAAGTTTGTATCCTTTGACCAGCATCTCCACATTCTCCTCCCTCCACCACCCCCAGCCCCTGGCAACAACCATTCTGCTCTCTATTTCTTCATATATACAGTTTGATTGAATAAATATATGATTGGGTTTTTGTGTTTTTTTAAGAAACTTCTACCTGTCTTGTTTTAAAGCTGTACATTAACTGAAATTCCATATCTTATTGATTTCAGTCTCTAGTGGCCAGTGAAGCAGTCCGTGCTATTGAGAATACTAATAAAAATACCAGATATACACATGGCAGTGGTTCAGAAAGTTTATGTAAGTATTTCTTCTTAAGATCTTAGGGGACTGTGAGGTACTAAAGAAATTTGTGTTTGGTTTTTCTGTGTGGATTTAATTTTTCTAAGTGGAATCTTTAAACATGGTCCCATGTAAAACAATTGGATTATAACAGTTAGAATTGGAAGCATGATAGCTATGACAGTACTGAACAAGGCTATATTAATACATAAATATACTAAAAAGAAACCAAAATGATACTTAAGAAATTATGCTCAGTGCTATAGAGTAGGGATTATAGAATTGGTATCACACTAGTTGAGTGAAACAGAAAAAGTCATAAAGGGTCAAAAGAATGTTTAAGATGCCCAGGGCCACCATGTAAGGTTGTGCAGGTTGAACACTGTACAAATCTAGGAATACCATTTACATTAGATGCTTTTTTAGGGGCAACCTGTGTCCAAGAGTATAGCTCATGGCATACTACAGTTGAATGTCCTTTGTTTGTATCACACTGATGGAACATGTGTGTGGCAAGCTCTTAACAAATATTTTAAATTAATTTCTGCTGGGAGATATTTGTTGAGGGACTCCTTTGTATCCACAGTGGGATAACAGACAATTTTGCTCTTTTTGAAACTGGAAGGGGAGATGGGAGAAAAGAAACAGAAAATAAGCGTGTAACAAGGTATCAGCAAACTATAACCCATGGGCCCAATCCAGCGCGCAGCAAGAAAGACCCAATGCAGCTTGTTTTTGGATAGCCTGTAAGCTAAGAATGGTTTTTCCATTTCTTAAATGGTTGAAGAAAACCAAAAGAAGAATAAGATTTTGTGACATGGGAAAATTACGTAAAATTCAAATTTCAGTGTCCACAAATAAAGCTTTATTCAAACACAGCCACACTCATTCATTTGCATATTGTCTATATAGCTTTCAGGACAGTGGAGTTGAGTAGTTCTGACATAGACTATGTGGCCCTCAAAGCCTAAAATATTAATTATCTGGTCCTTCACAGAAAAAGTTTGCCAATCTCCGATGTAAACAATTAAATAGTAACATATAGTGTAATCCCACTGATAAGTGAACAACATAATATTAGCGTATAGGTTTGAAAATGACTGCCTGAGAGAGAGGCAGCTTAGCTCAGCTGGCCTGGAAAGGTCTTCCTCCGTAGGTGACACATCTGGGAGACCTACCCAGTAAGTGGCTGCCAAACAAAGGTGTGGGAAAAAACCAGGGAGAGGAAATGGCATGTGAAAAGGCTTTGAGATAATATGTGCCGAGTCCCAGAGTCTCCTTTAACAGCTATGATTTATAGGGGGATAAAAACACATTCGTATTAATAATCACATCCATATTATTTTCAGTAAATTACTTGAGCACCAAAGGTCTATTAGTAGAAAGTCCAGAATCTTCCTTTTCCTCCTCAATCATCCCAAATTATCTCAGGACAAACTGAGGCCAGATTGGTCCACGTGGTGTCTCTGTCTCTTGCTGTCACTGGTCTATCTCTGCCTTTGCCGACCCAGGTCCTTGCTCTGGGTCACAACTTCCGTTCATAATTCAGAGCTTTCTTGATTCCCATCCTCTCTCTCCTGTTGTTCCCCAAAGCATGACCATAGTGCCTCAGGGCTGGAGGCAATTCTAGAGCAACTTCTTGTTTTGACGAAATCATTCCATCTCCAGGCATGCATTCATTCAATACAAATCTGTGTGTGTGTGTGTGTGTGTGTGTGTCTGTGTCTGTGTGTGTGCATGCGTGCGCACGTGTACATAAGTATAAAAAAATTCTGGAAGAATAAATGCCAAATATTAATAATAGCTATCAGAAATATTTGCTGAAGGAATAACAACTAATCCACTGTTGATGGATATTTTTCAATACTTCAGTATAAACAGCGCTTCAGTAAACACCTTTGTCATTAATTCAAGTATAGGTATTGGAAGGAGGAAAAATGATCACTTTGCATATTATATGAGTGTCTACCTGGAAAACACAAAAATAGAGTAACAAAGAGTTGAGTAAGGTGGCTGACTATGAACTAAATATAAACGAATCTGTAACTTACTTATATACCAAAAACAATCAGGAAGAAAGTAAAATGGAAAAAAGATCCTACTGCCCCCCCAACATACATGTATACACATGCAGACGTGTACGTATAGATACATACATACATATATAGATTCATTGTTAAATGTATGTATGTGCGCACACAAATCCATATGATCTCTATGAAAAACCTAGAAAATTTTACTGGTGTACATAAATGAAGACAAATAAAAGGAGAAACCCACTACGGTTTTGAGTGGAAAAGCAATACAAAAAAAAGTGCTAGTCATTCTAAATTAGTTTGTATATTTAATGCAGTCCCAATGAACACTTAAATGACTTTGAACTTCATTTGAAAGAATACATTTGGTAGAAGAGCTTGTAAAATTCTGAAAAATAAGATTAATAAGAGAGAATTTGCTCCAACCAAGTATTAAAACACATTATAAACCTGTCATAGTTGCAGGGGTTTTTTGTTTTAATTATACTAATTATAAAGACACAAAGAAGCAATGATGGATAAACAAGAAGGTTCAATGTAAAGGAACTGAGCCTGGAAGTGACATCATTAGAAGGGAATAGTGAGTACAGAAAGACACTCAGATATATAAGATCTAGTGTCTCATAAAGAAGGCATTTCAAACAGTTAAGAATGTTAGACATTGTTCAATTAATAGGGTTGGAAAAACTGGTGAGTTACTTAGAAAAAAATTGTACTTAGATTACTAACATGTCTTTCTCCAAAATAAATTCCAGATACATAAAATATTTTAACATAAAAACACTGCCATAAACCAAGTTGAAGGCTAAATGACCAAATAAGAAAAAAAATTCTCCACATATTACACAGGGCTAATAACACTAATGCTGCTTTTATAAGTAATCTATAAAATGAATCAAGAAGAAAAATGAGCAAAGACAATTGATAAAAATATAAAGATGGTCAATAAATATACAAAAAAAGGTTCAACTCACTGATAATCAAACATAAAGACAATTTGATATTATTTTGCACCCACAAAATTGCCAGAAATGTATAATTCACATGGATGGTATGGGAATGGAGCATGGGCATATTCATACCCTGCTAATGGAGGTATAAATTAGTTCAATTCTTTTGAAGGCTATTTGGCAACGTGCAGCACAACAGCACAACGTGCAGCTCTCCAAATAAATAATTATTAAAATTAATTACATCCAGCTTTACAGAGCAATGCTATGAGATCATTAAAAATGATAAGGTAGGGCTTCCCTGGTGGTGCAGTGGTCAAGAATCCACCTGCCAATGCAGGGGTTATGGGTTCGAGCCCTGGTGCGGGAAGATCCCACATGCCACGGAACAGCTAAGCCTGTACGCCAGAACTACTGAGACCATGTGCCACAACTACTGAAGCCCGCGTGCCTAGAGCCCATGCTCCGCAACAAGAGAAGCCACCGCAATGAGAAGCCTGCACACCACAACTAGAGAAAGCCCGCGCGCAGCAAGAAAGACCCAATGCAGCCAAAAATGAAAGAAAAAAAATGATAAGGTAGATTTGAACTCATTAATACATAAAGCTGGCCAGGATAGATTATGTTTAGGAGTGTTCCTGAATATCTTGTATAGAATGATCTTATTTATGTAGGAAAAATATGTTAAAGTATGCACTGAAAAAGAAAGCACTAGAATATAAATGGTGACCATCACTCCTTGGTAGGGTTATATGGGTAATTTTTATTTTCTTCCTTAACCTGCTTTCCTTCAATCTCTATTTTCTTCCACAAACTTAAGATTATTTAATAATCAGAAAAAAGCAAAACTATTTTCATTTTTAGGGAAAAAAATCCCATCTTGTTAGTTAACTTGAAACATCTGTATTTCAAAAAGTAATTTCTTTTTTCTTTTTGTAGATCTAGCTCCTGGAGGTTCGGATGACTGGATCCATGACTTGGGCATCAAATATTCGTTTACAATTGAACTTCGAGATACAGGCAGATACGGATTCTTGCTGCCAGAGAGTTACATCAAACCCACTTGTACAGAAGCTTTCGCTGCTGTCTCTAAAATAGCTTGGCATGTCATCAGGAATGTTTAATGCCCTTGATTTTTTCACTCTGTTCACATATTTTAATTTACTGATTCCAGCCAAACCAAATCTTTGTACCAGTTTCTTTTTAAGTTTTATCAGTTTTCATAAAAGGTTTTCCCATTCCTTGGTTTTGTCAAAGAACAAAATAAATGCTACCTTAAAATTAAGGCAGATAAGGGTTCACATTTCTTTTTCGAGAGGCTAGGTACTGATTTTTTTCTTTGATTCGCGACATTTGACTAGACATCTCAAGCAATTGTAATACCTACTTTCATGCAGAGCATTGCATCCTGAACAAGAAAAGGAAAGGCTGTCACAAGTACATTAAAGATTTCTGCTCCAAATTTACAGTAAGTTTCTGCTAACGCCTTTAAAAACACACCCGTGCATTCCGTTTGCGCCACTGTAATAGACGATGGCCGAGAAAGCAGAGGAGTGTGAAAAACAGGACAAATACCGCCTGTCGCTCCAGTTCAGCTGCTCAATAAAAACGTTGAGCGAATGAATGCAGTTATCTTCGACAGCAAACGTGGCATTTTTGCATATTCACAACAGCTGTCTATTGTGAGAAATTATGTAATAAAAGTAGAAAACGCTTTCTCTTAAATCCACTGTTAATTGGGAATTTTCTCTCTCCCGGGTTCCGGGTTTCTTTTCCAGGGCTAGCTCGTTAGGCACAGGTTTTTTGATTTCGACAGCACGCCTAGGACGCAACGTTACGCCCAGGGGACGCGTCCACAAAGGGGCGGTGCATACGCGCTGACGACTAATCTGGCAGCCGGAAGCTGCCTCGGTCTACAGAGGAACAGGGCGAGCTCTTGATTTCCGGCGGCATTTTGAGGCGATCCTCTTAGCGGCCTGATAGTGTTTTCCTTGCGTCTTCTTACTCTCCAGTCTCTCTTCGTTCCTTTTTTTCCTACGTCCCAGGCTCGCTTGACCCTGGCGAAGCGGCAGGCGGGTTCCGCTCCCCAGCCATCCCGGAGTCCCTCGGTAGCCGAGGACAGGTTCCCGGGAGCCGCGCGCACCTCCTTCTCGCTGTCGTCTTCCCGGGGCCAGGCGCGGGGACAGAGAGTCGCCTCCCCCGCTCCTTGGAGCGGCGGCGGCGGTGCCACCTCCGGACTGCGCTTGCGAAAGGAGCTCAGCGAGGAGGTAAGTTTGAACTCCGTGAATTGGCGTGGGTACCGGGGGAAAGGCGTTGGGTGGGCCCGGGATGGGGAGGCCCCGCTTGTCCTCCATCCCTGCTTGGGTCACGCCGGAATTTTGAGCTCTCCTTGAGCATTCCACCCTTAACTCTGCAATAGATCCCTGTGCTCCTGACTGGTTTCTCGCCCTGGTTCTGATTCTGGCGAGTTTGCCTAAGGGGGCAAGTGGATTCAGACTGGAGGCTTTGTTGGGTCACTACCATTTGATGCGAGCCTGGGAACTCTTGCGCGGTATTCGCATTGGTACGAGATGGAAGGGTGCCGGAGTATGGTCTTAGATTGAGAAGCTCCCTCTTTACACATTCCAGACCCGTTAGGGAAAGGTATCTTACTTTTGGTTATATTTGGTCTTGGTTATTTCCCGGCAGTGATTACGACGCAGGTGCTCGGAGTTGAGGAGTGTTACTTTATCTTCACAGTCCCTAGGTAGTTACTTTTGGCAACTATCTGTCAGAAACCCGGAAAGGTGAATGAAAGGAGAGGCTCTGATGTTTGGCATTGTCTCTTTCTAAATAGCTTAAAATAATTTATGTGGCTGGAAAATTATTCAGAGTCGATATCACGTGAATGATATCGGTAGGATCTTGTTTGTGGAGCGTAGTGTCGAGCCATTCGGTTATATCCCGAGGTTTTCAGATAATTTGAACTACTTTGAAAATTATGGGCGTACGCAACCTCTTCAGGTTTTTGATTGTTTTGAAGAAATAATTTAAAAGTTTGGAAAAATCTTCACACCTCAGGTTTTCAAAGTTTTGCCAAAAATACTGTTGCAGTAAATCCAAATGCTTATGCAGTACAATCCATGCGTATGTATGTGGTGCCGGTTCTCGGAGTCTGGTTCTGCAGTGTTTGAAATTACTGACTTTAGAACCTAAGCGACAATGTTTTGGACAGTTTTGTGGATATATCTCTAGATTTTCGAATAATTTAGAATTTAATGAAATATTTCGATTATAACATGACAGTTTCACAAAGAGACTAAGAATGTAGGTGCAGGTATGTAGCAATTTGTGTCTAAAAATAGTTGTATTGTGAAACTAAGACTTTTACTGTGGGAATCTGGGAGGATCTAGTTTTTTCAGGTGCATGCCTCTTACGCGCTTCCTAACTATCGGTGATTCGAAATGAACATTGATTGCGTACTTTAAGATATGCAAATTTATCTAATTTTCATATTTATAAATTAAAACTAAAATCCCACAGGTGGATGCTATTTTACTTTCTGTACAAGTTATCAAACATTTAATAAGTTATCGGTGTTAACTTGTATTGTAATATGTACTGACATTTACATATAGAAAGCAGTTGTTTAACATTTATTTATAGAATTGGTTTTCAGTAAATTTTAGTCTTTCCTACCTCCCCCAAACCCCACTCTGCTTTTCATATAGAGTTGAGTTGGAGCTTTTTCAGCAGATACTTAGTAGCAGTTGAAATGTTAACTGGTGTTGGTATATATAAAGTGTCTTCTATTCTTTTTTTGGTCGTTTTGTATGTTGCAGTTCTGTTTATTTCACTTTATAGTAGTTGCCAGCATGGGATATTCTCCCTGCATAGTCTTTTTAACAAAATGTATTTTCTGCACAATGCTACAATATTGCCTTCCTCACACCTGTGTAGTCAGTTTAGTGCTGACGATTCTGTTTTGAATTCAGTTTGAAATTGTTTTAGTCTATCTACATATAAGCAATTGGCAAGATTGTTCAAGAAAGTTCTTTTTTTCTTAAAATATGTTAAGAAAAAATTCTCTCACACTATGCAACAAATAAACTTAACTGTTTTTCTTTCAAAACTAAGAAATATAAATATGAAGAGGTCTTATTTTTAATATAACACTTTTAATTTTAGGATGCCAGTGGATATTTATTCTCCTACCAGTTAGTACCAGTAATTATGTAGCTTTAATTGCTTAGTTATTTCACAGTTTCCTAATATTATGGTGCTACTTATCCAGATTAAAGTGTTTTATGCTTTCATTTATGCTACCGGAAGATGAGAACTCAAAAAGATGTAATTGTGGATTGCAGTGAGAATACTAGAACTAATAAGTTTTACTGACAAGATTTTAGTAATCAGGGTTCAGAAATAATTTAAAAAGAGGCCCCTGTGTTTCTCCCTTCTCAGTCATATTTATAGCATGAAGCTATGAGTACATTGTGATATTTGTAAGTTTCCGGGGGAAGGAGGACATTTCGCATTTATTAAGACTTTTTGTTGTGTCTTAATAGATTTAAACTTTGTGTCCCATGTTTTTCATTTTCTTTATGCCGCGCGGCTTGTGGGATCTTAGTTCCTCTGACCAGGGATCGAACCTGGGCCCTTGGCAGTGAGAGCTCAGAGTCCTAACCGCTGAACCGCCAGGGAATTCCCTTCATTTTCTTTTTCAGTTGAAAAAATATTAAAACTTCTGATATTTATTTACTCTACAAATGGAGAGGAGAAATAGGAGAATAACTCAACAGACTTTTACCACTGTCACTCTGGCTTTGCTAATAATGCTCGTGTTTGGGAAAGACATGATAATGTGAGTGGGAGTGTGATGGTTACTTAAAACTAAAGAATAAATTGAAAACTGAGGGAAAGCCTTCAAAGTCTCTGAGATAGGGAAGACTTTAATATTTATATTTTTTCTTATTGTTTCTAATTTTTCTCATATATTTTGAAGCATTTACTTCTTATTGAAGTCTGTTCAGATATTAATTGAAACAGTTTTCCTCCTCTCATTCAAATCTACATTTTATTCTTTTGTGGTTTATCTTTCTCTTTGGGCCCAAATTTTTAGAGTGAAAATTCTAATCATCATATTAGATGGTAACATAGTTTTAAATTAATATATATGAGCAAATGTTTTCCTCGTGTACTGTAGGTTATGTGTATATATTTAGAAAAATGGGATTTAAAATATTATATTTTGTATTTGCAGGCATAAGGCATTTTATCTGTGCAAAAATCATAAATGTTTCATAATAATATTTAGATAATTTGTTGACTACTGATAGAAGTTCCTAGATAGATGATCAGAAGAATTTCTGTTTCTGTCAATTAGAAAAGTTCAATTTCTACTTTTTCTTTTATTGCCTCAGGGTTTCTTTTCTTTCTTCTTTTTTCCTGTCTAGGACCTCCCTGTAACCTAGACCTGGTCCTCAAACTCAGTGTCATTTTAGGCCAAGGTCTGACACAGTTGGACTCTCTGAGAAAAGAGAATACGTCTTTACTTCATTGCTGTTCTTCCCTGAGTTGGAAGACTCAACAGTAGCAGAAGTAAAACTCCTGGGATAATCACTATGTAGGTGAATCTTGTAGTTCTTGATGTCATCTGTAAGAGCTACCTTGTCTCTGTTGGAAGGAACTTTTTTAGTGTCAAGAATACAAGTAAAGGGATAAGATTGGATCATTAGTCCTCACTTGATTGTCTGTCGCAGTCCAAACCCTTTGAAGTCTTCAAAGCTTATGTTAGGGATCTAGGATGGGAGAGAAGCTGTGAGACCCTGCTTTCCAGCAGTAGGTCAGAGGAGGAGAGGAGTGCTGATTCAAGCAACAGATTATAGGTGGGGAAGAGAAACCGTAGAGTTAATAATACCTGGAGCCCTCAGAAAGACAAGAAAAGAGATATGACCAGTGTTTCAAGTATAATAATAAATAGCTTGTTACCCCAGTTGTGCAAAACACTACTGTTGATTTTTTTTGGAGGAGGGAGGGTGTGTTTGGAGTAGGGGCATGTTGGAGATAGAGATTTTGGGGGCAGACCATTTCCACTGATAGTGGAAGGAAAAATGTAAGCTTAGGGTTACTTGTCTTGATGCAGTGTGGTGGGATGGTGTGCCTGTTTCCCAAGTTGTAGATAACTAATAATAACTAATAAGAAACTTTTAGAACACATTCATTTTTAAGTTTATTAATAAATGTTTTTAAAATTGAATTAATGAATGAGGATTTCAATGTACACCTGTATGTTTTTATAGTAACAGATAATGAGACTTTAAAAATTTGTTTTTGTTCTAACTTTTTCCATACATTTTGTTACATGTTTACTTCTTATCGAATCTTACTTATAAATTATAAAAAAGTGTTTTTCTCAGTTAATCAAAGCTCTACGTCTTCTAGATCTTTCTCAGCTCCACTTATCGCTTATCTTGGCTTTTATTTATGTTCAGTAAGTCAAATGTACATGTGGAATTTACCAACTTTTCCTTTATAAATTCACATTTGGGCTGAGAATAAGCTCAAGAAAAGTTAAATCAAAGATTATCTTGCAATACTCACTATAGTGTGGAGGGTGGACCTCATAGTTCCTTACTTGATGAACAGTTGATACATAAGTGATTTTATGTTGCACAAATTCTTGTCCACTTATGTGACACTGTAATTTTTTAAAATTTGTAATTACTTTCAAGTTACCTTTTTTGAATCACTAAAAATTGATTGTAATCGTAATTAATGATTACATTGTATATTAGAAAATAAGAATATAAATTTTTCCAATTTAAAACTACCATATTATATCATATCATATTTTCCTTTTGGTTCATTACCTGTTAATTTGTCAAATGTCCATATTCTTTGGACCTTTTCAAAGTGTGACTTGACAAGAAGTATCTAACTGGACCAAACATTGTAATTTTTTTTTTTTAAGTTTTGATTCTGTACTACCATGATTTAATTTCCTTTTAAGTGATAGGACCTTACTTTGAAACCGCATTAAAGAGCATTTGTGAACTTTATAGAGACCAGTTCTTTACCAAATGGAACTTTTACTTCTTTAGTTGACATCATTCATTCTAGTAACTTTTGACTACTAACAAAATTTCAACTAATATTTAGTGTATAAAGTGTGATACGGTTTAGTTCCTTTTTCTTTCTCTTAGGCAGTTCCTACCCACTTCTCACAGTAGTGTACTCTCTAGATTATTCTAGGTCTAGAATTTAACATTGTTTTCTAACATATATCATAGTGCTGTTATCTGATATTTTCATTTCTAGTTGAATCACCTGATTGTATATTTTAGTTTCTAATGTTTTATTTACTTTTGTAAAATATTTTTATAATTCATCTTTCTTTTCTTGTTAATAATAATGGTAAATAGCCTGTTTATTTCTTTTAGCATCTTTGACTTTTATGTCAATTCAGTGCAGTATAGATTATCAAAACATCTTCACTTTTTCTAGTTCTACAGCCTGTCATATTTTGAAAGAAGGTCACTTATCAACATTGAGGGTTTTGTTTTTTGTATTATTGCAAAATAAATTTCCTGATTATGCTGTTCTTCTTTGGCTTCTGTAAGACAAAGAAAATATTTAAATAGTATTTTTCTCCCAAGCTGATTTTTGGGACATAGCTGATGTTATCACTTAAACTGTGTAAAACATAATTTCTACTCTGACTAAAATTCTTACCTGATTTTATTTTTGGCAAAGCTTTCTTTAACCATTAACTAGTTGATGGAGAATGATAGCATAACTTTCTTTAAAAGACAGTTATTAAATTTTGAAACAACTTTTATAAGGAACTTAGAAACTAAACATTTTATAGTGTGTTTTCTGAAATTGAATGTACTATGGAAACTTAACTGTGTGAGTAGAATCTTACTCACTCTGTAGAAGAGGTAAAATTCTAGGCAAAAGATTCAAAATTGTTCTAAATTCACTAATAAGGTATGTCTTAGAAGATAGTTTCTGTTTACCTCTGTTTACTTGTGACCTCTCCTATGGCTTTTTTCTTCTGAGAAAAATCCCCTGTAATTTTGCAGTGTTATCTTATCTACCATTTTATCTACTTGTAAGTTATTGGCTCAGTTATTTAAAACTGAAGAATTTTACAGTTTGCCTCTTTCTTTTTTGGTTAAAGTAGTACAAAATGTCAAAAATTAGAAGGAAGGTCACAGTGGAAAATACCAAGACCATATCTGATAGCACATCCCGAAGACCCAGTGTATTTGAGAGGCTTGGACCCAGCACTGGCAGTACAGCAGAGGTGAGTTGTCACTAGTACAGTCACAGGGGTTCTCTTGAATTCCTGTACTTCAACTTCTTATTTATATCACAAAAGTGAATAGGTTGTTGTATTGTAGGAATATTGGTTTAGTAAATTTTTTAAAATGTGTTTCATAAAAAAGGAGTGAGATGGGCATTAGGGTTTATGGGCTTTTTTTTTTTTTTTGATGTTTTTATTATTTGGGGAGTAATATATCTCAGGTTAGTTGGAATTTTGATAGCATTTATTTAAATTTTGTCCCACTAGCATCTTTTTTTCCAGAAATAAATATGACTAAATATGAAATTTACATAGTAATATCTGTCTCTTAGACACAGTGCCGTAACTGGCTGAAGACTGGCAACTGCCTCTATGGAAACACATGTAGATTCGTACATGGCCCTTCACCCCGTGGTAAAGGTTATAGCAGCAATTATAGAAGGTAAATTGAGAACTTTGAATTGTTCATATACTATTAGAAGATGGCTTTTGTAATTTATCTAGTATAAAAATCTGAAATACTACCATATGTTTGGTCAGATTTTCTATTTTGGTGGTAGTCTTATCAATAGCAAAGATCGACAGGATCTTTTTAGTTGTTAATTTCAAGATTAATAGAGATGTTTGCTTTAAAATTAATTTGCTCAAAAATTTGTTTTTGTAATATATGTATGGCTTACTTTCGTGCCCTGCCCCGCAATTATGTATTAAAGTGCTGTTTAAGACGGCAGAATTTCATGGATTTGCTTTTAGTGAGGAGAGACTACATTCAACTCTTAAAATAGTAGAATTTAAATAAGTATAATTTTAGCTTTTTAAGATGTTCTAAATTCAAATCGTAATTACAAAAGATAATCTAATGCAAGCTCTGTAGGTTAAAATGCATTTGCCAAATCTCTTATCACAATATATTGAGGTAAATGAAAGTATGTATTTATATGTGGATAAATGTACTACCTATTTAGAATATCATTTTTCCTTTAATAAAGGCAAGGCTAAATTAGACTTTCCTAACAAAAATCTTTTATTTTTCTTTTGGCTCCCTCATGATGATTTTGCTATGGTGTTTAAAGATGTAACATACATAAAGATTGTCACAAAAGCAGTTTAAACTTGATTGGTAAACAACTGATTTACCTAGTCCTAAAATTGAATGTGCTGATTGCTTTGGCTTCAGCGACAGTGTAAAAACTGAACATTAGCATTTGGAGATTTCCTTTTTAATTGGGTGAATTTTTGTGTATGTGTATGGATTTTGAAGTTTAACAGAACTTAAAATTCAAAACCTTAACATTAGCTGACTTTCTGTTCACTTAAATGTTGTACATTTTTAGGTTATTTGTGATGCTGAGTACTCTGTTTTATTTGTATTTAGATTGTCATCTGTCCCTTCTGTCAATGTGGGAAAGTTAGTCTTTATAAGTTTAATACCTGTATAAACAAACACATACCTGGGGAAACTGTTTCAATAATTTTAATGTTTTGCTTATATTATTACTGTACTTTTAATACATGCTTTACTTCATCTGTGACATTAACATACTCAAAATTTTTATACAAGAGATGGTTGTGCGGCAAATGGGCAGAGAAATTTGTCTAAAATGGAAAAAAATAGTGTCATTACTAGATTTAGAATAAAGGATTTTTTGTTATAATTTTGCTATTTTGTGCATTTTTTCCCCAATAACTTCCTTTGTATTTGTGTATTTTCCCTTTTTTTTATAAGGAAGAAAAATATATTTCATAATGTGATTCAGAGATGGAAAGAAAAGTAATGTATTTCAGAAATGCTTACTTAGTCACAAATCATTTAAGTCACTGAGCATTCACTGTATGTAGAGCATTCTGTTAGGTACTGTTTAGGATAGAAACAAGTTTATAATACACTGTCTTATTATTTAAAGGAAACTAGGGCACATAAAATTTACATGTGCATCATAATTATAATTTAAAGCATTTAAATGCTTGTCCTTAATAAGATCCATTTACCAGTTCAGCTTTAACTGTTAAAACATTTAATATAGATCTATAAAATGTGCATGTAAATGTTAATGAGCTCCTTTAAAGTGAATTGACTGAAATTATTTTTTCACTAATCATGTGATTTGTATTAATGATTGATAAAGGACTCGATGTGATTGAACAGCTATTACTTGAAATAGATGTCAATATTTTTGTAATCTGTTTATATATTTTAAAAACATACACATTTTTTTTTGGTGGCTAAAGAGGGACATATCATTCCTTAACAACTGTTGCCCTCTTTTAATGGTGCTCTAGGAATAGTCTATAAAGGCAGTGTGTTTTCTACCTCTGCTTTATTTTTCTCACTTAGTGATGGTGTGAAAATAATTGAACATCCATTTATCAAATTGCTAATATAAATTATGAAGCTTTACCAGTGTTAAATATAAATATGTATATTTTTCCTTAATTAAAAACAAGAGTATAAAAGCAGAGTATAAACTCACTGTTGAAAATCTTGCTTTGAATTTTTCAACTACTTTCTACTCTGAAATAATTTCAAATTTAAGAAGAATTGTAAGAATAACATTTGCTTTCATTCTTGAGATGCATAAAATATTTTCACAGTTGTTGATGTTGCATCCAACCGTATACATGTATATGATAATACTGTTGTTTCTAGATTAATTTTGCAGTGCTGTGGTTTAAAACTTTACCTTCCTACTTTTTGCTTTCAAATATAACTAATATATTTATGTGATTCATAGGAAAACAAATTAAGCTATTAATTACAAATTCCTTTCTCTCAACTCACGTATAGTTTCTTATTAATATCACCAGTACCTGCCACCCCATGGAGTTTTAGTGTATGCATTTTGGTTGGTATTGGGAGAAAACTTGTAAGTGATGCTTATATTTTTTTATATATTAATATATAAACTGAAATTTATTAATTGTTTTTCTGAACTTTAGGAGCCATGGATAGTAGAAAAACTATTTTGAGATTTGTGAGGTTATTTCTGTAAATATATTCTTATAAAATGTTATATAAATATAGATTTTTGTTGTTTTGTTTTGTTTTTTGTTTTGTTTTTGTTTTTTGGTTCAAAGGTCACCAGAAAGACCTACAGGGGATCTTAGAGAAAGAATGAAGAACAAGCGCCAAGATGTGGACACTGAGTCCCAGAAACGAAATACAGAGGAGTCATCCTCACCTGTTAGGGTAGGAATGAATTTCCCCAAACAAAGTTAAATTTCAGTAGTGATTTATTATTTATGTTCTATTTTAAATATTATCTTGTGTGCTAAATATATGGTAAATGTGTAATATTGCATTACAGTGTTCTATATGGATAATGTAATTTAGAGGGAAAAAGTCCTCTGGAAAAACATAATTCTTACCGTTTTAGTTCTTGGTGGTAGTTAAAATGAAGGGATCTGGTTGGCAGAGCTCAAGCTGAACTTCATAGGGTTTCTGTGCCATGGTGGACATCATGAGTATTTAAATGTATTCTTAAGTTTTTGGAATTCAGCCAGCCATCATTTCCTGCTTGCTTCCAAGAAGAGTTGAAGTGCCTTGCAGTACAACACTTTTAAATTAAAACAGTGAAGGCAAGGCATGGTGGTGACAGAAACTGAACTAGAAAGCACATATGATCACAGAATTTAGTGGTGAAACCAAAAGAGAAGCACAATTTATGATGTAGTTTATTGATTAAAAGAAAACATAGATGTTTGTCAGGAATGGAAATTTCCCAGATCTAATTTTTTTTTAAAAGAAATTTATCGTGCTCTTGTGTGTGCATTTGCAATGAATTTATTGAGATACAGTTCATCCATTTAAAGTGTACACTTGGGCAGCTTTTCACATACTCAGTCATGTATCCATCACCACAGTCTATTTTAGAACAATTTCATCACCCCAGAAAGAATACCCATAACCTTTAGCAGTCATTTCCCTAGCCCCTCAGTTGACCACCAGCCCTGGGCAAACACTATTCCAGTTACTGTCACTGTAAATTTGCCTATTCTGGATATTTATATAAATCGAGTCATACAATATGTGAGTTTTTTGGTCACTAGTTTCTTTCACTTAGCATAGTGTTTTCAAGGTTTGTGAAAGATTAGGGGATGTATCAGTATTTCACTTCTTGTTTTTGCCAAATAATATTCCATTGTATTGAGATATCACATTCTTTTTATCCATTCATCAGTCGATGAATGTTGGGGTTGTTTCCATGTTTTGGCTGTTGTGAATAATGCTGCTATGAACATTTGTATACAAGTTTTTGTGTGGCCATATGTTTTTATTTCTCTTGAGTTTATATCTGGGAGTGGGATTGCTCAGTCATGTGGTAACTATGTTTAGCCTTTTGAGGAACTGCTAGGATGTTTTCCAAAGCAGCTGCACCATTTTAAATTCTTTACATCAGTGTGTGAGATTTCCAATACTCCACATCTTTGCCAGAATTTGCTGTTAATCTAATTTTTTGATTATACCTATCGGTAATCTCATTGTAGTTTTGACTTGCATTTCTCTGATTGCTAGTGATGTTGAACATCTTCTTGTGTGCTTATTGGCCATTTGTATATGTTCTTTGGAGAAATGTCTATTCAGATCCTTTGTCCATTTTTAGATTGGGTTGTCTTTTTATTGTTGATTTGTAAGAATTCTTTATGTATTTTGGATCCAAGTCCCTTATACATATGATTTGCAAAAATTTTCTCTATTCTGTGGGTTGTCTTTTCATGTTCTTGATGGTGT
This sequence comes from Delphinus delphis, assembly GCF_949987515.2. Taxonomy (NCBI): domain Eukaryota; kingdom Metazoa; phylum Chordata; class Mammalia; order Artiodactyla; family Delphinidae; genus Delphinus; species Delphinus delphis. The sequence continues at coordinate 20,630,899 of NC_082700.1, forward strand.
CCTTTAAAAAATGTTTTTAATTTGATGAAATCCAATTTATCTATATTTTTGTTGTGCTTTTGGTGTCACATTTAAGAAACTGTTGTCTAATTCAAGGTCAAAGATTTATGCCTGTGTTTTCTTCAAAGAATCTTAGAGCTTTAGCTCTTACATTTAAATCTTTGATCCATTTTGAGTTAATTTTTATTTATGGTGTGAGGTAAGGGTCCAACCTCATTCTTTTGCATATGGATATCTAGTTGTCTCATTATAGCCTTTTTATGAAAGTTACTGAATTGTATAAGCAGCAACCTCTTTGATAATTTTCGATATATAGAAGCTTTCTTTTGGCTATTTTGAGCCTTGAAAAAAAGCTGTGTCACAGTTTTATATTATAGTTTGTAAACATCTTTGGGGACTTAAAGTAATGCAGTCTTAAGTATGTAGCTTTCTAATGTCTGATATGATACGTAAAACCGTTTTAGAAATCTCAAATGGTAGTTCTCAGCTGGCGGTATGTATCAAAATCCTTTTGGAGGAGAAATGGTCTTTTTCAAAATACACACGCAGGTACTTTACCCTTAATCTACTGAATTAGAATTTCTGGGTAGGGGCTGAGCATGTGTATTGCATTTTGAAATAACTTTTTATTTTAGAATAATGAATGGACTCCATGGTTTGCTGGTATATGTTTAACAACCACTCAGAAAAAAAGAAAGCCATACTTTGTAGGATTTACCAATTTCTTTGGTGTAAATACTCCCATCATGGTCAGTTTCAGGCTACTAAAATGGTATCACTGAATACAGAGTTGGGAAGTGTGGGAATACACACACACAATAAATGTAATTAACCACAAGAGTAAAGTGTACTGAAATATTTGGGAAGTGAGTTTTGAATAATTAGTACTGTTGGTTTTAATATTACTTATTTAATTGTTTTTATGATTTAATTTTTAGTTACAGCTTGTGCAGTTCCTAAAAATTTAACAGTTAGCTCTTGTGAGTCAGTGTGAACTGGCTCCAGCATACCACTAGGTAGATTGTACTTAATGTAAAGGGCAGACATCTGGAATTCATATTCTGAACACGTTACTTTAGGAATTATTTAATGCTACTGTCAGTTTCTTTATCTGTAAAATGGAGATGATAGCTATATTATTGTGTTGCTGTGAAGAAAATATATGTAAAACAAGTATCATGACTGACTCTTCCAATGTGACAGCCTAATAAATGGTATTAGAATAGCTCTTAGCCTTTTTTCTCAAATATAAATTGGTTTTAGGCTCTTAATAGGAGATGAATATCGGCATTGGAGATTGAGGTTTTTAACAGATATCTAAGTGTAAGTAGTTGTTGATTGTAAAGGTTTATATGTTCAGCATATCGTTTTAGTAGACAGCAAAGTTGGTATTTTGTTAAGACATTTAAATCCTGGTTCTTGCTTTCCTTAGATGAGATAGTCCTCAAAGGCACTTAACTTCATGCACACCTAAGGGATAAAGTCTCAAGATTCAAGAGTAGTCAGGTTTTAGGGAATTCACTATCCAAACTTAGAGAAAACTGTTAATAAGTTAGGATAGCAGGTATTAATTATTTTGAGTGCTATATCTGGCACGAAAACAGGTGCTGATCATTTCTGTGGTACATTCCCTATTGTAACATGTGTGACTCTTGATCTTCACATAATGAATTTCTATGGGAAAATCAGATGTAGTTTATGTAGGGGCAAGTATCGCATAGATAACATAGCATGGCTAAGATAGGATGTGTGTGATTTTCTGCAAACTAATCCCACCGTTTCTCTGCTATTGGCCTCAACTCCAATGTGTCTGAGGTTGATAAACCCTGAACTTGTGGAGAGACCAATTCATAAATAGGTAAACTGTAATGCTATAGACTGTGGTAGTATGTCAGAGAGAGAAGAGCAAAGCTCACAATGGAGGGAATAAGTAACTGCCTGGGGAACCAGAGGAAAATGACATTTGCACTGGATATTGAAGGATAGATGGGATGAAGGAGGGAATGGGTGAGAGTCTAGGAAGAGGAAGAAAACCAACACAATAACAATATTTTAAAGGACTTGTGTGTTTGAGAACCTGTGAAGCTGTGCACCTAGAGTGAAAGAATTAACGGCATGTGTATGTGAGATGAGGGCTGAAGAGATCTATCTTGTTTACCAATTCATCTCCAGACCCTGGAACTAGTAAGTTCACTTACTGAATAAATGAAAAGTGATTCTGATGTTCAGCCATTGTTGAGAACTCCTGATGGTCTCAGGTCTGCGCTGTCCAGTGGGGCTGTTGAGCACTTGAAGTGTAGCTAGTCTGAATTGAGATGTGCTGTAAGTATAAAATACATACTGAATTTCAAGGACTTAGTATGAAAAAAAGAAAGTCAAATATCTTGTTAATAATTTTTTATGTTGGTCATATGTTGCATTGGCAATATTTTGGACATGTTGTTTGGTCTAGGTGATCAGAACCATGCTTAACATAATGGAACTGAATTTAACATGGTGAGAGGCTAATTTGAGGTATTGTCAGTAAGATTTGATGACCAAAAGAATGAGTGGAGGGGAGGTGTTAAGCCTAACTACAGGCTTTCCATGCTATTAACTAAGATGGAAAGGCCCCTTTTGTACGCTAGACTCATAGCATCACAGACTACTAACTTTTGGCACTGTTTTCTGTATTTGCACAGACACTAATATGTTATTTTAGAACAGTTATGAAATAATAAACATATTTTTATGGTACTGGATACTTCTCACCAGTCTGTGGAACTTTTCAAATGCAGTCATTGAATTGTGTTTTCTTTTTCTATAACAGAGACTTGTTATTTTACATAATTCGAGCACACAATTAAAATAGCTTTGAAAGCAAAATTAGACCTGTGAATATAGAGTCAGGAGGAACATTCAAGCATTTGTTGATGATTAGGGCATGCATGTGCTATAGGGGATCTCTGTCTCTTAAGAGAAGCTTTGTGGCCACATTCAAGAAAGTATAAAATAATTCATCATTGTGGGAGGATATCTAATAGTTTAGGATTTAGAGGTGCACTGTGAGCATCTCTTGCTCACCTGAAATCTTACCTTAGAGCAGATGGGCAATGGTCTGAGTTTATTTGTATGAATTGATCTTTTAAAACATTTTTTTCTTTTTTAAGTTATAAAATACATTATACATTTACCATTTTAAACATTTTTAAGTGTACAGTTCTGTGGCATTAAGTATATTTACATTGTTATGCAATCTTTACCACCATCCATCTCCGGTATTTTTCATGATCTTTGTTTTTAATGTCTTAATCTTTTTTGTCAATCTGCTTTCTCATATATGAAATTAAAACCATTGGAATAATGTTTCAACTGATCTGTGTAATATATTTTAAAATATTTTTTCTTAATCATTTTAATGACCTTCTCTGGTTCCAATAATAAGTCATTTTCAGAAGTTTTTCTTTTGAGACTTCAGAATGATGTTCCCTTTTCCTTGTCCAGTATTTTTTCAAAGGTCATTTTTATCATTTCCTACCCCACCTCAACCTGATGACTTATCTTCAGAGAATCTATTTAGACTTGATATTTATCCTCACCTCCACTCTGGATCTATTTAAAATGACTGCTATGCAAATTACTTTTTCAGATCTCAGTCTTTAGCTGAATCGTAAGTTGATTATCCAACTTCCAGCCTCTTTCAGATATTTTATAGGCTACCATTGATGTTGACTTTGCACACTACAGTTGATTTTGACCTACCCTTAGTGCTTGGTTCTCTGGTTTTCTGAATTGAGAACTAATTTCTAGCATAAAGCTTTCTGTCTCTGGGAACTGTACCTCCCAGAATGTATACATAATTATTAGCTTTGCTTTGTAGTCCCCTACCCAGTTCTATTCCTGTCCCTCATTTCCCTCCCCCCACCACCTAAAAAAATTCCCTTGTTCTTTTTCTACATCTTGATATTTTTGGCTAGATGAGGAAAAAGTTTCACTGATAAGGAAGGAGATAGGACTATATGTGTTATAAAAAGCTGACTCATGCAATGGAGGACTTTAACTTAGAAGGCCTTATTAACAGTTTTATAACTATCCTGAGTAAGTCTCTTGCACCAGTATGTCACAAGTTATAGTGAGAACCAAGTGAGGACGTACATGTGAAAATTCTTTGGAAAGAATAAAACACAGTAAATGTAAAACAGCAAGAGTAGAGAGTCACCAAATTAAAAATTTGAGAATGAGTATAGGATTAAGTAGAACAGAGGAGTGTTGTTTACCCATTTCAAAGGAAAAGGTTTAGAAGAGAAGGGGAAGGGTATAAGTGGAGATACAATATATACTACCTGGTAGGAATTTGATAATGTATATATAGTACATGATTGATTACTGTGATTTTTAAATGTAGATTAAAATGTTCATTTTATATAAAAAATGTCTTTACCCTTGCATGATCTGCAAATACATAATATTTTTTGATAATATTAAAAGGAGTTCCAGTTGCCAAACCTTGGCGTATAACAACCATTTATTTTGTTCATGGATTCTGTCAGGAAATCAGAAAGGGCACAGTAGGCATGGCTTATCTCTTCCTTTATGTCTGGAACCTCAGCTAAAGTATTAGGATGCTGGAGGCAGGAATCATTTGAAGAGTTTTTCACTCTCATGTCTGGTTGTTGATGCTGGAAGTCAGCTGGAGGCCTCAGTTTCTATGTGGACCTCTTTGTATGGGTAGCATGGACTTTTTCTCTGATGGCTAGGGGAGAGAGAGAGAGGGAGAGGGCGGGGGAGAGAGAGAGAGAGAGAGAGAGAGCGAGCTGAGATCTGGTACTAGGTGTGCTTGTTCCTACTGGGGTGCTGTTTTTTTTTAGGCCCTCTCAGCTGACAGAAAAATGAAATAATATGAGTGTATACTAATTGGTGTATATGCATATATCTATAAGTATTACAAGCAACCGTCTTTATCTGTATTGAGCTAAACATGAGTTCTTATTGATGTCTCTTAACTCTAATCCAGTACCACTATTTTTCTTTTTTTTTTTCTTTTCCCTCAAATGTCCCTTCCTTAGCTTGTGGGAGGTCTTTGTATTAGATCCTGAGCTCTGTTTAAAAGTTTACTTTATAAAATGTGTTCATTTTAAGTGTACCATTTGAGTCTTGACAAATGGACACACCTGTATAACCACCACCACAATGAAGATACATAACATTTCCATCACCCAGAACATATCTTCATGTCTTTTTAGAGTCAGTCCCCTCTCAAACCAGGCTCCTGACAACCTCTGATCTGTCACTATAATGGAATCAGATATTATATATTCTTGGGTCTCGGTTCTTTTAGCACAATACTTTTGAAATGCAGCCATGTTGTAGTATGTGTCAACAGTTTGTTTTATTGTGGGTTACTGTTTTATTATATGGATATGTCAAAATTTGTTTATCCATTCCCCAGTTGATGGACATTAGAGTTGTTTTCTGGTTATTATGCCTATTGGCCATATGGTTTTCTGGTTATTTTGGCTATTATGAATAAAGCTGCTATGAACATTTGTGTACAAGTCTTTGTGTGGACATAGTTTTCTGTGGGTAAATACCTAGAGGTGGAACTGCTGAGTCATATGTTATGTGTATGTTATGTGTCTTAGCTTTATAAGAAACTGCCAAGTAGTTTTCCCTAGTGGTTATTCCATTTTACATCCTCAACCCACAGTGTATGAGAGTTTCAGTTGCTCTACATTCTTGCCAACACTTGGCATTGCTCTACTGGGTATATAGTGGTTTTAATTTGCATTTCCTTTTTTTTTTTAATTAATTTATTTTTGGCTGCGTTGGGTCTTTGTTGCTGCGTGCAGGCTTTCTCTAGTTGCGGCGAGCAGGGGCTACTGTTCGTTGCGGTGTGCGGGCTTCTCATTGCGGTGGCTTCTCATTGCGGTGGCTTCTCTTGTTGCTGAGCAGGGCTCTAGACGCAAGGGCTTCAGTAGTTGTGGCGTGCAGGCTCAGTAGTTGTGGCTTATGGGCTCTAGAGCGCAGGCTCAGTAGTTGTGGCTCATGGGCTTAGTTGCTCCATGGCATGTGGGATCTTCCTGGGCAGATTCTTAACCACTGAGCCTCCAGGGAGGTCCCTTAATTTTCATTTCTTGATGATTAGTGATGTTGAGCATCTTTTCATGTGTTTATTGGCCTTTTATAATTTTTTTGTGAAGTGTCTGTTTATGTCTTTTGCTTATAAGTTGGGCTGTTTGTCTTATTACAGAATTGTGGCTCTTATATGTTCTGAATACCACCAGTCATTTGCAGGATATGTGTATTTCCCAGTATGTGACTTGCCTTTTCATTTTCTTTGTGGAGTCTTTTTTTTTTTTTTTTCTGCACCGTGCAGCATGCGGGATCTTAGTTCCCCGACCAGGGATCGAACCCATGCCCCCTGCAGTGGAAGCACGGAGTCTTAACCACTGGACTGCCAGGGAAGTCCCTGTGGTGTCTTTAAAGATATTCTTTAATTTTGATGAAGTCCAATTATATCCTGCCTGTATTGACACAGCTTCAGTAGTCCTTGATAGTTTCTTTGTTTCTGTTAAGATGTTCCCAGCTCATTGTATATATTTTATATCTATCCTCTACTTGGAGTCAGCCATTTTCCCCTACGTACAGCGCTGGTTCTTTTATTGGGAGATGGTATTTCAGGACCACTACTTGGAAACCACTAGTTTAGTTATTTTTAGGGCTTTTCATTGTATTTCGCCTAGGAAATACATATGTATCTTCTCTTTAAAAACATGCACGCAAACATGAGTTCAAATAGTTCAAATTTAGAATTGCAAGACTTTTACCTAATTCTTTGATTTTATAGTTGTATCACTTTTCTCTTATGCTGAAAATTTTAGTCCCTGTTGACATTCATTTGCATTATCTTACATTTAATAGTTCCAGAATAATAATTAACAATCGTATTACTAATAATATGATTACTTCGAACAGTTTAAGATGTCTTGGTAGTTCTTAGGATATATCCCATGAGGGAAATATCTGTGATATATGTTTCTTAGGAAGAGATAGTCAAATTATTGTATTTTTTAAAAATTAATTTTTATTGGAGTGTAGTTGATTTTCAGTGTTGTGTTAGTTTCTGCTGTATAGCAAAGTGCAAATTATTGTATTTTAAGTCACTTGAACAGTTGTCTGTGTGGTTAAACCACAAAATTGATGAAGTTGGGTTGATTCATTTGATTTTAGTTTTAGGGATTTTTAAAAATATAATTTTGTTTTCTAAGTATATAAAACATTTTCATGGTTTCAAAGTTATGAGACTGATGCCTACTGGGCTAATGAGGTATCTTATGTTTCAAAGTTAAATCTACAGAACAGGTTACATTCAGGAAAGTCTACCTTTTATCTCTGGATCGCTCTATTTTTTTCCCTATAGGTAACCTAAAAACTAAATTATTGGATTATCCCGCTACTTTAAAATATATATACACAACTATTTGCAGGTGACATGATACTATATATAGAAAACCCTAAAGACTCCACCAGAAAAACTTTTAGACTAATAAATGAATTCAGTAAAGTTGCAGGCTGTGAGATTAATATACAGAAAACTGTGGCATTTCTATACACTAATAATGATCTATCAGAAAGAGAAATCTATTTACAGCAGCCTCACAAAGAATAAAATACATAGAAATAAATTTAGCCAGGGAGGTGAAAGACCTGTACCCTGAAAACTGTAAGACACTGATGAAAGGGATTGAAGATGACACAAATAAATGGAAAGATATACCGTACTCATGGATTGAAAGACTTAGGATTGTTAAAATATCCATGCTACCCAAAGCAACCTACAGATTTGTTGATTCTTTCAGAATTTCTACATAGACAATCATGTCATCTCTGAACGCACTTATTTCTTCCTTCTCAATCTGTATACTTTTTATGTCCTTTTCTTGTCTTATTGCATTAGCTAGGACTTCCATTATGATGGTGAAAAGGAATGGTGAGAGGGGACGTCCTTGTTTTGTTCCTGAGGTTAGCAAGAAAGTTTCTCACCATTAATTATGATATTAACTGTAGGTTTTGTATAGATGTTCTTTATCAAGTTGAGGACGTTCTCCTCTGTTTCTAGTTTGTTAAGAATTTTGATCATGAATGAGTGTTGGATTTTGTCAAATACTTTTTCTTTGTCTATTGATATGATCATGTCTTTTTTTTTCTTTTTTAGTCTGTTGATGTGATGAATTACCTGAATTGACTTTTGAATGTTGAACCACCCTTGCATATCTGATATAAATCCCACTTGGTTGTGGTGTATAATTATTTTTATATATTGTGGGATTTCATTTGCTTATATTTTGCTAATGTGTTCAGGAGTTTTGCATCAATGCCCATGAGAGATCTTGGTCCTTTTTTTTTTTCTAGTAGTGTCTTCATCTAGTTTTGGTATTAGATATTTAGGTATTAATGCTGGCCTCAGAATAATTCTGTAAATATTCCCTCTGCTTCTGTCTTCTGGAAAAGACTATAGAGAATTGGTATAAGTTGTTTCTTAAATGTTTGATAGAATTCTTACATGAACCCATGTGGACCTGGTGCTTTATGTTTTGAAAGGTTATTAATTATCGATTCAATTTCTTTAGTAGATATAAGTCTGTTCAGATTGTCTATTCTTGATGTGTGAGTTTTGGCAGATTGTGTCTCTCAAGTAACTAGTCCATTTCATCTAGGTTATCAAATTTGTGGGCATAGCATTATTCATAGTATTCCTTTATTATCCTTTAAATGTCCTTGGAATCTGTAGTGATGTCTCTTCTTTTGTTTCTGATATTGGTAATTTTTGTTTTCTCTCTTTTTTTCTTAGTTAACCTGCGTAGAAGCTTGATCTTTTCAAAGAACTGGCTTTTGGTTTTGTTGGTTTTTCTCTGTTGATTTCCTGTTTTCAGTTTCATTGATTTCTGCTCTAATTTTTGTTATTTTTCTTCAGCTTACTTTAGATTTCAGTTGCTCTTTTCAAGTTTTCTAAGGTGGAAACTTAGATTATTGATTTTAGAGCTTTCTTCATTTCTACTATATGGATTCAGTACTGTAAAATTTTCTCTAAACACTGCTTTCACTGCATCCCACAAATTTTCATAAATTGTATTTTATTTTCATTTAGTTTGAAATATTTTAAAATTTCTCTTGAGATTTCTTCTTTGACCCATATGTTAAGTAGAAGTGTGTTGATTAATCTTCATATATTTTGGGATTATCCAGCTATCTTTCCATTATTAATTTCCAGTTTAATTCCATTGTGATCTGAGATTAGACATTATATGATTTTTGTTCTTTTAAAAGTGTGTTTTATGGTCCATAAAATGGTCCAGAATGTTCCGTGTGAGCTTGAGAAGAATGTGTTTTCTACTGTCATCAGATGAAGTAGTCTGTCGATGTGAGTTATATCCAGTAGATTGAAGGTGCTTTTGATTTCAACTGTGTTCTTGCTAATTTTCTCCCTGCTGGATCTGTACATTTCTGATAGAGGGGTGTTAAAGTCTCCAAATGTATTAGTGGATCAGGTATATCTCCTTGCAGTAATATCAGTTTTTACTTCATATATTTTGACACTGTTGTTAGGTGCATATATGCTAAGGATTGTTATGTCTTTTTGAAGAATTGTCCCCTTTATCATGTAATGCCCTTTTGTCCTTGCTAACTTTCCTTATTCTGAAGTCTGCCTGTCTGAAATTAACATATCTACTCCCACTCTCTTTAGCATAGTATATCTTTCTCCGTCCCCTTCCTTTTAATTTATATGTGTCTTTATTTTTATAGTTGGTTTCTCATAGACAACGTATAGCTAGCTGGGTCTTGTTTTTTGATCCACTCTGACAATCTGTGTTTTAATTGGTGTGTTTAGTCTATTGATGTTTAAAGTAATTATTGATACAGTTGTATTAATATCTACTGTAATTGTTACTGTTTTCTATTTGTTATACCATTGTTCTTTGTTCCTATTTTTTGTCTTCCACTGTTTTTGTGCCTTTTATGGTTTGAATTGAGCATTTTATACTATTACATGTTCTCTCCTTTCTTAACATATCAATGATACTTGTTATTTTTACTTTTTTAGTGGTTGCCCTAGAGTTTGCAATTACATTTACGATTAATTCAAGTCTACTTTCAAATAATACTATAGCACTTCACAGGTAGTCCAAGTACCTTATAATAACAAAATATTCCTAATTCTTTGCTCTGGAATATCTTAAGTGGTATCAGGATTTTCTGCTCTTGAAAGGTTTGGTAGAATTCCCATGTGAAACCACCTGAGTCTGGTACTATTTTATGAAGAAGTTCTGTAAGTAATTTATTTTTCCAGTGGAAATTAGTAGACTTTTGACTTTAAGTCAGTTTTGTTAATTTTTTTTCTAGAATATTATGTACTTTGTCTAGGTTTTTAAACTAGTTTGCATAGAGTTGTGCAAAGAAATCACGTTTTTCTGTTTTCTCTGTTCTAATGGCTACTTTCACATTGTCATATAGGATTTTGAATACTTGTGCGTTTTCCCTTCTTTCTTCATTAGCTTAGTCAGTGGTTTATTTGCATCAGCTTTTGGATTTATGTATTAGTTCTTTCTCTTTTCAACACATTTATTTCTCTTTATTAATTCCCTCCTTGGATTATTGTATTCCTTTTCTTTTTTGAATTGGTGGAATATTTATTTATTTATTTTCATATACACACACATATTTAATGCTATAAGCATTTTTCTGATAACTGCTTTAGCTGAATTCCATGGATCTCATATATCATGCTTTCATTGTCATTATTTTTAAGGAATTCTCATCTTTAGGTTTGTATTTCACCTGTGGTCCAATAATTGCTTAATGGCATGTTTAAAATTTTTCAGATTGAAGAGCCTTTTGTTTGTTTTATATGTGTATTCTTTTGATTTTTTAAAAAATAACTTCTATATTATTGCTTTTTGTATTTCTTTTTCTCAGATTTGATAAGATTTTCTTTGTGGCCTAAGATATGGTCCGTTTTTCTGAATTTTCTGTATATGCTTAAAAAGAAGGTATATTTTCTATTTTTTGGCTTTCAGGTTCTAAAGTATATCTGAAACATCTGTTGTTTTGATCTCCTGTAGTTTTCATATCTTTGTCTACTTGATCTATCTTGGTTTGAGAATGTCTTTTAAAGTATCTTGTTAGTAGTATGCTTCTGTCTAGTTCACTCCCCATCTCCTGTAGCTGTGCTCTTCATTGCTGTATAAATCGGTACGTAGATACAGAAATATTAATAATTGTTCTCTCTTCATTGTAATTTTTAAAATATGGTGCTTGGAGATGCCCTGATTTTTGTTATCTGTTGACTGTTTTTTGAAGTTTATAATCTTATTTGTTTTTTTGTGACTCTGCTTATTCTGAGATGAGCTAGTATAATTTTTGTGACCACCTCATAAAAGAAAATCTCTGATAACCCTATTAGGGGATTTTTCTTCAGTATAGTATAAACAAAATAAACTACAGTTTCCTTAGTGTAGATCTAAGTTTCTTTACCATCTGTGTTTCTGTAGTGTTGAAAGGATCTGAAATTGCACATCTGTGAATCATTTTAAAATTTCAAAATGTCAGTTATATCTGTCCTAAAAGCTATATACTGAGCTCAGTTGTTGGGCTAATATTCAGACCAAAAAGCCACAATAAGCATTGTTCATTATTTAAAAGTTTTTAGCCTTAATCAGAAGTGTCCAGTTGAAAAGTTTTGAAAACATTAAGGTGAGAACCATAATCTTTTAAAAATTAATAATAGCTTTTTGAATTGTTAATAGCTTTGATATAATATGTGATAGTAAATGACAGAAGAAAACTTTGGATTAACATTAACTTTAACTCGAGCTGCTGAGAGAAGGGTTTGACGTGCTTTCTCAAGAATGTAAACAGCAGCAAAACAAAGACAGAATTGAAACCAAGGATTGAGCAGCAAGTGTGAAAGCCGGTAGTGACTTTAAGACTTTTACAGGTATTAGAGCTAGTCAGACACTAAGCCTTGGGCCCATCTGTGAAGAGAGAACTGGTGACTTGGAAGATGGAGTTGAAGAGTTTATCCAGAATGCAGCACATAAAAACGTTATAGAAAACATTGAAGAGGTTCACAAATGTGGAGGAAAAACTTGGAAAACCTAATGTACATCTAATTGGAATCCCAGGAAAAAAATAGAAAATGGGAAAGGCAATATTGAAAGAAATAGTGGCTGAGAATTTTCCATTATTGATGAGATATAAGCCTGCAGAAAGCACAATACATATCAAGTAGATATTATATCATAACTGCAAAACATGAGAGGCATAGAGAGAATATTGGAAAACCCAGAGATAAAAGTCAGATCTTTCTACAAAGGAATGATAGACTGATACCATCAGTAACAATAATGGAAGCCAAAATACAGTGGAATGCTATTTTCAAAGCTGAAGTGAATGTATGAACCCATAGTTATGAGCCCAGCAAAACTGCTTTTCAAGAATGAGGAAATAATAAAGAAGCTTTCTGGTAAAATTGAGAGTGTTGACTACCAGGAGACCTTCATTACTCAGAGAATGTCTAAAAGGATATACATCAGGATGATGGAAAATGACCTTAGAAGGAAGGTCCAAAATGCAACAGTAAAGGTGAACAGAGAAAACGTTTACTAGGTCGGAAAGTGTCTTTTTTTAATGGCCTATTGCAGTTGTCAGAAGTGTGGCATTGTACTCTGAGGAGGTGAAGTGTAGTACCAAAGGTATAGTATGTTACCTTGAACTCCCCAGAATCCATTCAGTTGTTTTCATTTTGAAGCTGCATTTTGGTTTGGGGAGTTGACCCCAGATTCACTGCTAGACACTCATTAGTCTAGTCTAGTCATAATAATCCCATTCTCCTTGCTAATTCTGTTGATTCAGGAACCAGGCCTAATTCATTTAGCCTGTGGCTACTATCTTGCCATCAGTTATTGATTCAGATGTGGCCATGTGACTGAAGTTGGCCTACTCAGACTGAAAGAAAAAATTCTTATTTTGTGATTGGAGAGAGGCACACACTGGGTGAACCTAGATTGCTTGTCATCGTGGTAAAAGAAATATGCCTTAATGTGAAGTCAACAGTAGGAATAGCAGAGCTGTAAGAAAGGAAAAAAACAACAAGAAAATTTGGTCTCCAGTGATTTCACTGTGTTACTACATCACCCAGCCCTGAAGTTTACCCTATTTCTAGACTTCATTTTATGTGAGATTGTAATTTAAATTTATATAGCTTATAAGATTATAGTTTCTTATTTAAATTCTACCCCAAACTCCCCACCCCCCCGCAAAACAAGTTCATTAATGCAAGAATAATTTCAGTTCTATACTAGGAGAGGTGGAAGCTATATGCTCTATGCTGCTCTGGCAGGACTAGGTTAATTTTAGTTATCACATTTTATTGAAGCAACATTGGCAAATTAGTGTGCCCAGAGAAGATGACAGAGCAGTGAGGGGTATGAAAATTGTGAAATATTTATGTATGATCAGTGTGTAGAGTATCTTTGGCCTGATATAAGAAGATATTGAAGAGATTTAGTGACTGTTGAAATATTTAAATAGCTATCGTGGAAGAATTATTAGCTTATGAAGCTTATTATACAGTCTTTACCCAGTTGGTGAATTCATATGTTTTGCTGCAAAAATATCAGTATATTTGATTATAGGTTGCTGCTCCAGACCCTACTGGCATTGTTACTTAATATATTTTGAAATCCAAATAATTCTGAATTCATAAAATATCCCATGGGTACTGGCTAAAATATTGTGGTTCTTTAACAAGTACTTGAACATGTACATGTTCCAGAATGATTAATGATTAGAATACATAATAATCATATGGTTGTACCTCTAATTAATATGTTTGCATATAAGAGCAGTAAGATGATAGTCCATTCTATTCAAGAAATTACAGGAAGGTGAAAGAGCAGACCATGCTCTACTACATGGGACAAGTAATACCAGACCCTTTATATTTGAATATGATCAGAGAAAGAGGGAAATAATTTTATTTTACAAGGAATAACATGCCTAAACAAGTTATACACTACTGAAGTGGAAAAATGAGGAAATACAACATTTTAAAAAATGATCTAAGCCTTAGGTGTTATCAAAATAATTTCCTCTATTATGATTTGAGGTGAGATAGTGACAAAGTATTAGGAAAAAACTTACCTCCTAACTTGAAATTCCACCACATATTGAAGCCTGCATTCAATCTCTAGTACTTAATAATAGAAGTTATATGTGATCTCTGGGGGCAGTATTAGAGTCATATTGGAAAACAATAGGTAATACAAAAATTATATAATTTCAATATGTAGGGTAAATATTATGAAATACATAAATTATTAATGAAATTTATTGAGATTATTATATCTGTTTCTAAATCTGTTAAAAATATTCTGTTACAAACTTGCAGATTATTTTGTTTTCCAGTACCAGAATTACTGCTCTGAAACCCTTTTCAACTACATTTGTAGTTGGTATTACAACTACATATAGACAAATGTAGTCTGATACCTTATAGACAGAAAAACCCAGAATATATTATTCAGTAATTTGAAGATAACTTTCTATGAAAATTTTTTGATATAGCACATACTAATGTATATTTATAGTGGGTGTAATCTACAGAACATTCAAAAGTTACCTGGGATATAGAATAGCTCTTCATAGATACTCCACAAAATGTGTTTTAAGAATAAAAATAGATTGTGTTCCTTTTTCTCCTTTGTCTTATGTACAAATAGGAGTGCATTTCTTTTTTCTTTCTCTTTTTTTGACCTTTTACCGTTTTGTCATGGCTGATACAATTATATAATCTTTTAATGATATTTGTCAGCCTCTGTTGTCGTACCAGCAACTATATATGTCGTTTAGCAGTAATACTTACAACATGACTTCATACCTAAATAAGTAAAATTTAGGAGCAGTTATATGCTAGAGCTCTTTAAAAAGAAGACAAAGAGAAATTAATTTGTGTTTTAAGCAGCCAAATTTTATGTCTGGTAATGCCCAGAAAGAACTCTCAGCACTTAATGTCCTTGTGTGTTAGTGTCTTTCATAGTCAGGATTTAGTGTTAATAAAAGTGAGACATGGTGGGGGGAAGATAACAATTCCATGACACTGGTTATTTTCTTACCACCTAGTAAAATGTGGTTTAGAGTCTTCATCTTATGTAACAGGATATTTAATTAAATTTTACGAGCTGAATCACTGTTGTCCTGCTTTGTCTATAGGCTACTGTTATACCTGGAATAAAATGTAAAACTTTTTGGTTTTTAGCTGAAATGTAAAGGTAACTTTTCTAACTATTTTAGTTACCATTTTGGTTTCATCAAAATAGGGAAAATCTCCCCTTTTAAAGCATTTATAAAATTATTAGATGAGTTTGGATTTATCTTTAGCTGTAGGTAAATGCTTTTACGTTAGTATATGACAAGTCTTAGATCAGCAATTATATTTGAGAATCTACTGTGAACGGTGTAACCTTTTTAAGTCATTTTAAAATAGTCACTTACAATTCCTCCAGTTGTACTTTATCCGTTTTAAACTTTACCCCTGTAATTTTCACGTAGAAACTGAGTATGTAGTATACTACCAAATGCTTATTATTCAATTTTCGTTGTATCTTTTAAAATCTTAGTTACTTCAAACATTTACCAAGTTGCCGTTCTTTAGTAAAACAGATAATAGTACAGTCTTTTCATCGTGATACTCTAGAACGTGTTACTTCCTCTACTTACTGGATGCGTGATTATTTGCAAGACTGATTCTCTAATAAAACAAAGATGAAGTTAGAAATATTCTGTATTATAGTAACTACCTCATGTAGTTTTTATAAATATAATAACCCATGTGTATGTATGTACTTTTTAGAAAGAATCTTCAAGAGGGAGACATAGGGAAAAGGAAGACATAAAAATCACTAAGGAGAGAACTCCAGAAAGTGAAGAAGAAAATGTAGAATGGGAAACTAATAGAGATGGTGAGTTTCAAAAAATCTTTGTTTATATAGTCAATTTATTGATTATTCACTTTGTAGACTTCCTGTGGGCTTCAAAACACTTTCCAGCTATAGTTTCAGAATTGTCTAATTGACTTGTGTCTATCTTACTGAGCTATAAGGCAGAAAATGGCATATAGTAGCAGAACAAAAGCAAAGAAAGCTATTCTCCCTAGAACTTACTGTACAGCATCACAGTCCTTTGGAATTTTATTACATTTGTAAATTTTTAAGTTCCTCAGTACCAAGATTTAAAAGAATCTAAATTTATGTTTATTGTTTTGCATAAAATATTAAAAGTGAGATTCTTAAACCTTAAAGACATAGGAAAATTATTTCTAAAACATTGTTGGATTTCATCTTTCAAGAAATTGAAATCAGATGATAATTGAGACCTGGAATTTGTTCGTAAGAAATTAGCAAAATTATTTTTGAGTCATTGTCTTTAACAAGTAAGCATTTACTTTCCACACCATGAATGTTCTCTCTTCTCTACTTCTGTGATCTGGTATGTGAGCACTGTAGCCTCACACTACCAAATACAGAGAAGGGGAACTCACATTTGTTGAATGTGTTGGGTGTACTGGGCATTTTAATATAACATATAATTACCTCATTAAATCAGTAGCTTTGTTACTCTACTTATAGATGACAAAACTAAAGAGTTTAAGGATGTAAGCAGCTTCCTCATCAGATAGCTGAAAACTGAAACCAGGGGCTAGAAAATTATAGCTGTGGGCCTGCCACCAGTTTTTGCAATAAAGTTTTATTGGAGAACAGCCATGTCTGTTGGTTACATATTTTCTGTGGCTGCTTTTGAGCTACAATAGATGAATTGAGTACCATGACAGCCAAGAGCCTGCAAGCCTAAAATGTTTACTACTATATTTAAGAACTATCTCTGAAAACTTACTAATACTTGAAAAGTACCTTAAATGGCTGTCCAGTAATTTGAACATCAGTACTTTTTAAGGAAATCCATTCCATCTTTATACAGTATTGTCTGTTAAAACGTTGCTTCCAAGAACAAGTAGGAAACTTCTCTATGATTACTTCATGGGACTTCATAAATAAATCTAATACCTCCTACAAAATAGCAGTAAATAAAATATTACAAGCCTTAACTGTTCAAGGATGAATGGCTAACTTTTCCTAAATTCTAAGGGATTAACTCTTAACACACTCAACTTTTTTTTTTCATCTTAATTATTTTTGTATAAAATACATTCCAAAATATATTGGCTGCTTATTTTTCAAAATAGAAACTTCTATTCCCATTACAATAATGCATGCTAATTGTTGAACATTTTAAAGGTTCAGAAAAGCCTAAGTTAGTTTGCTCCTTTTCTTTATAGTAGCTCTTTCAAACCCTCTCCTTAAATCTCAAACCTTCCAGCCCCGCCTCTCACTGTTGTGGTCTCTCCCGTTGTGGAGCACAGGCTCCGGACGCGCAGGCTCAGCGGCCACGGCTCACGGGCCCAGCCGCTCCGCGGGCATGTGGGATCTTCCCAGACCGGGGCACGAACCCATGTCCCCTGCATTGGCAGGCGGACTCTCAACCACTGCGCCACCAGGGAAGTCTTCTTTATCCACAGACTCTTTTCAACTTCCTGCCACCACACCTATAAACTAGTCTTTCATTCACATCTAAACTTTTTCACTTCCCTCTTTTTCTTTACAAGGGGCCTCCCTCCTGCTGCATAAAGTTATATTCCCCTGATTTCCTCCCACCTCTGCAGTCTTGTTCATTTATTTTGCCTTGTCTTTTACAGCTTTAACATCCATCTTGGCACATTTTCTCTTTTCCCCATATTATTTGGAGCCATCACCCTGCTTATTCCCACTTTACAACCAAATTCTACTTTTTCCCCTCATATTTATTCAGTCTTCTGACGCTTGTCTTCACTAAGACTGTTCTTTAAGGTCACAATAACCTCCTCTTTGCTGAGTAAAAGGAGACATACTTGTCTCCTTCTTCTATAACCTTTCTGCAGCATGTGACACATCCCAGAGGCTCTGTCTTCTTGAAACACTTTCCCCTTGGCTTCCATCTATCATTTGTCAGGTTTTCTGTTCTCCTGTTGAAGCCCTTTGGTCTTACATAGAGGCTCCTTGTATGCTGTCTATCCCTTAAATGTTGATTCCCAAGGCTTCGCTCAGACTATCATCTTTAAAAAACGAAAGTGATTTTACTACAAGAGGCTTTTATATGTGAAATTCTTTTAAAAGGTGAGTAAATGTCTCTTATAGTAGTTTTACATACAGAATACATTGCTGTTTCTTACTCTTTCTCTTGAGGTTCTGATTGTTGTGTATCTCTCTGGTTTTTCTGTTTTAAGGAATATTGAAGCATGGAGTTAGACTGAGCTCATTTAATATATTTACCTTCTGCATTTTCAGTCTAAAGTGAATAGCAATTTTAGCTAGACTCAGAAGAAGTCGATCTGTATGAGTAATTGTCAAACTTTTAGGTCTCAGGACACTTTTCACTCTTTTTATAGACCCCAAAGAACTTTTGTTTTGTGGATTATCTGTTTCAGTAGTCTCCATATTAGAAATTGGTTCTGAGAACATTTTAAAATATTTATTAATTTATTTAACAATGACAGCAGTAAACCTAACATATACTTTTATGGAAAATAGCTATGCTTTGCAAAGCAAAAATAGAAATTGGAGGAGGTGGCAATGTTTTACATGTTTTTGCACATTTTGGGGTTTTTTTTTTGCTACACCGCTAGGCTTGTGGGATCAGTTCCCCAACCAGGGATTAAACCTGGGCCACAGCAGGAACGCGCCGAATCCTAACCACAAGACCACCAGGAAACTCCCTGAAAATCTTTTTAACTTCTTAAAGTGAACTCTTAACTGGCTTAATGAAAGACCTCTAGATTTTCATATCTGCTTCTGCATTCAATCTGTTACTGATATCACATATCATGTGACTTCTGGAAAACTCCACTATATACTCAAGAGAGAGTGAGTAAACCAGGCAAATAACGTAGTATTATAGAAATAATTTTGATCTTCTGGAACTCTAGAAATTGTCTTGGGAATCCTTAGGAGTCCTCAGACTACTCTTTGAGAACCACTTGTCTCTAGAAGCAGCTTCTAAAATTTTTAGTTGTTTCCCCTTTACCAAGACTTCTTTTTTTCTCATTTTCCATTTTTCTCTCCAGATGAAATCATGCCCCCAGGGCATCATTAACATCTATGTATTAATGACTCCAATATCTGGAGCTCTTAATTGAGGCATCTACCAACTGGATACCTCCATCTGAGTCCCATATCTTAAGGGCACCACTTTCCTACTGGTTTCCCAAAAGCCTGAGAGTCATTGTTTCGTTGTTTTTTTTTTAATTATCTACTTTATACATATTAGTGTGTATATGTCAATCCCAGTCTCCCAATTCATCCCATCCCCACTTTCCCCCCTTGGTGTCCATACGTTTGTCTCTACATCTGTGTCTCTATTTCTTCTTGCAAACCGGTTCATCTGTACCATTTTTCTAGATCCCACATATAAGCGTTAATATATTTTTTTAATATTTGTTTTTCTCTTTCTGACTTACTTCACTCTGTATGACAGTCTCTAGGTCCATCCACATCCCTACAAATGACCCAATTTCATTCCTTTTTATGGCTGAGTAATATTCCATTGTATATATGTTTATCCATTCATCTATCGATGGGCATTTAGGTTGCTTCCATGACCTGGCTATTGTAAATAGTGCTGCAGTGAACACTGGGGTGCATGTGTCTTTTTGAATTATGGTTTATCCATTCATCTGTCTCGTTTATCCATTCATCTGATGATGGTCATTTAGGTTGCTTCCATGACCTGGCTATTGTAAATAGTGCTGCAGTGAACACTGGGGTGCATGTGTCTTTTTGAATTATGGTTTTCTCTGGGTATATGCCCAGTAGCTGGATCATATGGTAATTCTATTTTTAGTTTTTTAAGGAAGCTCCATACTGTTCTCCATAGTGGCTGTATCAATTTATATTCCCACCAGCAGTGCAAGAGAGTTCCCTTTTCTGAGAGTCATTGTTGATACTACTTTTTCCCCTCAACCCAGACATTTATGGAATTCTGAACATTTCTATCTACTGAATGTCTTTCAGAACCATCTGTTTCTCTAAATTACTACTAATATTCTAGTTCTTAAGATATTTGTTGCCTATAAATATATTTTATTAAATAACCTTCTAACCTCATGCCTTGAGATTAGCCTTGTCTCCTAAATCATTCTTCACTTAAAGGCAGAATACGCTTCACAAAAATTTTTTTTACTGAAGTATAATAATATGTTCAGAAGAGTGCATGATTCATGTGTACCACTTACTGAATTTTCATGAACAGAACAGCCTTGTATAACCAGCACCCATAAATAAATAGAAAATTATTAGTATCCCATAAGCCCCCTTGTACTCCCTTTCCAGTTACTGCCTCCCAGCCCCCATCTCCCAAAGATAACTGCTGTCCTGATTTTCTGCCACCATGGATTAATTTTGTCTGTTTTTGAGCTCTATATAAATAGAACCTATAGCATGTACTCTTTTTGTGCTTAGCTTCTTTTTATTTTTTAATAAATTTATTTATTTAATTTTTGGCTGCGTTGGATCTCTGTTGCAGTGCGCGGGCTTTCTCTAGTTGCGGCGAGCGGGGACTACTTTGCGGCGCGCAGGCTTCTCATCGCGGTGGTTTCTCTTGTTGCGGAGCACAGGCTCCAGGCGCGTGGGCTTCAGCAGTTGTGGCTCGTGGGCTCTAGAGCACAGGCTCAGTAGTTGTGGCGCACGGGCGTAGTTGCTCTGCTGCATGTGGGATCTTCCCGGACCAGGGCTCGAACCCGTGTCCCCTGCATTGCCAAGTGGATTCTTAACCACTGCACCACCAGGGAAGTCCCTGCTTAGCTTCTTTTGCTTACAGTATGTCTGTGAGATTATTGCGTATGGTTATAGTTCATTAATTCTTACTGGTATATAGTATTTCACTGAATGTACCATAATTTATTCATTCTGTGGATAAACATTTGAGTAATTTCTAGTTTGGGGTTGTTATGAATAAGTTGCTATTACTATTCCTAATCAGATCTTTGGTAAACATGTACCCATTTCCCTTGAGTTTATGCTTGGAAGTAGGATTGCTGGGCCATGGAGTTTTCATATGTTCATCTTTAGTGGATAATGTCAAGTCAAAAATGATTCTCCTTTCTCTGTTGTTTTTTGCCTTTCTCATCTTAGCCATTCTGGAGGTGTGTGGTAGTATCTTTTTGTGGATTTAGTGTGCATTTCCCTAATGAGTAATGAAATTGAGAACTTTTTCACATTTTTGGCCATTGTACAACCTGTTTTATAAATTCTACTCTCGACTTTTGCCTACTGTTTTATTGTGTTACTGTTTTTTTTAATTGAGTATTCTTTATATATTCTGAATATGAGATCTTCATCAGATATATGTATTGCAAATACCTCTCTCATTCTCTGAGTTAGAGTGAGCTTTTAAAAGAATAAATTGGTTCATTTCATTCCCCTATTTAAAATTCTCTGATTTCCCATTGCCTTGAGGATCAAGTACAAATTCTTTTGTACCTACAAAACTTTTCATTATCCGATTGCTTTCTGTGTTTCCAGCTCCCCACTCCCAAGTCTTTGTTTTTATTTGGTTCCCTGAATTTATCATATTTTTTACCATAAGGACCAGTGCAGTAATATAAAAAGCAAAAGTATCATTTCAGTAGAGGAGAAAATGAATGAACATATTTTGGCAATCTTGGTGGTATGTACATCCTCCTAAAATAAAGCATAAAATCCAGAAGCTGTAAAAGATTTGATTATATGAGGATTCAAAATTTTTTGTGAAACTAAACACGCAAGTGATCTATTAAAAATAGATCACTGTAAGAAAGTATTTGACATGTGTAATGTGTAACCATATAATAAAAGCACTGTATAAACCTATATTGAAATTCCACAAATATATAAGAAAAAGATAGTCCAGTTGGAAAATAGGGAAGAGAAACAAAAATTGGTTACGAAATTCATAGAGGAAATAGAAATGGACAGTAAATGCTCAGCCTTACTACAGGGAAATGCCAGTGGAAATAGAAATAGCATTCTTCACCCATCAGATTGGCAGAAATGAAAACTACTAGTATTATCAAGTGGAAGTTTACATTGGTAAAGCTATTTTGGAGTATAATTCGGCAATATTAAAAATAAAAATCATACTTACCTTTGTCCAGCAAATCTAGTTTGTTCTAAAAAAAATACTTGCTCCTGTAAACTAAGGTGGGTATCAAGATGTTCATTGAAGTCTTGTTTATAATAGCAAACTATTGAAAACAAAGTAAATGTCAGAAGGAAAATGGTTAAACTATGATATGTTCATATCATGAAATGCTTTGCAGATGTTAAAATGAAGATGTTTTACCTTTGTGTATGACATGGAAAAACCTTTCTATGGGGCAATGTGTGTAGAAGAGTATAAATATAAAGCCTTATTTTTATATCTATTGAATATGATTACTTGCATACAGTAGATTGCTGGAAGTAAATTTGTCATATTAAAGGGTATGAATTCTTAAAGCTTTTACCTATACTGCCAAATTATTTTCCAGGCTAGAAATATTAGTTTACATTGCTACATCCAAAGAATGAACATGCCTGTTATCTGTGCCTTTGCCAGTACCAAATATTATAATTAGGAAAAAAATGGCTCTTTAATACATGAAAAAGGCTTATTTATATATCATTTGTGTTTCTTTTTGTGTTTATATCTGTTCATGTCCTTTGCCCATTCTTTTAATTAGTAAGAGTTCTTTATATATAAAGAATGTCAACATTATGTACTAGATGTATTTTTGTTACATACTCTTAAAAAATCTCTGCCTGTTAAATGTGCCATTCTAATTATATTTAATATTTTCCTGATGACTTATAACAGCTGATTCATATAGATGATTCTAAGGTAATTGTAATGATAACCTTAAGCTGTAAGATACGAGAGACATTTTCTAAACTTATTAAATGGTTTGACTCCTTTTTTAAAATAAAATTTTGTTGGAGTATAGTTGATTTACAATGTTGTGTTAGTTTCAGGTGTACAGCAAAGTGATTGAGTTATACATATACCTATATCCACTCTTTTTTTTTTTTTTAGGATTCTTTTCCTATGTAAGCCATTACAGAGTACTGAGTAGAGTTCCCTGTGCTATACAGCAGGTTATTATTAGTTATCTATTTTATATATAACAGTGTGTATATGTCAGTCCCAATCTCCCAATTTATCCCTCCCCTCCTCAGACTCTGTTTTTGAGTCCTCTCCTAATGTTTTGTGCTTTCTGATTTTTCTTTTGTCAGACTATCAGTTGCATTGTGCCTACTTCATAGCCCATCTCTTATAGATTGGGAAAACATCTTATGTTTGATTATAACAGATATGCGTAAAGTTAGAATAAGTAGTTTCTGAGTAAAGACTTGAGAGCTTTCCCTCTAAGCAAAATATATTAGCTATAGTACCTTGACTTCGACATATATTTTAACTGCTCAGGTCTCTCCCTACCCGCACTTCTCCCTTGGTTGAGTGGTTAGGGATTAAAGACTGAAAGCCAATTTGTCATTTTTTTACATGTGTTCTGTATGGGTGATATTCCCAGAGAGCAGTTTTTAGATGAGCAGAACATTATTGATAATACCTTCAGAAACACTGTAAATCATTCTTCTCAATTAATTACCCTTCCCTTTGTTTTACCCTTAGTATGTGGTAATGAAATTTTATCTGTTAATAATTTAAGAACACAACAAACTGGATCATCGAACCCTATTATTCACTGATGTAAAGTGTCTCAACGGAGTGTAAAATCATAACTAGAGATAGCCACTATTCATTTAATTAAATTCAGTATCTTTAATTATTTTGTGTAGTAAAAACTGCATGCCCATGAATATTTAGTAATTGCTTGCTGACTGAAAAGCATGATTTAGTCAGTGTTATGTATTTACTGAGAAATTATCATCATACACCAGTATAAGATGAGTAATCAAGTTTTGTGACACAGATAATAAGATATATAATTACCCTCTTAGTCCCCAAGCATGAATGGATAGTTTTCGTTCTAATGTATTTACCTGTACATGCCAATGATGTCCGTTTGTTTTGTGCTTTAAGCAATCAAGTAGGACTCCTTATCTTTATCGTTTTTTAGTTCTTCATTTTATTTCTCTACCCCAGGTTAGGAAGTGATGATCTTAAGTGCTAAAAGTATAGCTTGAGAAGGCACCTCAGTTTATAATCGGTCAAGCCCAGTGTGTTCATGTGTTAGAATAGAAGTCAGTGAAATTTCCTCCTCCAGGCTTTTGGCATTATTAGCAAATAGGTAGCAGTGCCAGGAGCCTCTGAAAACTACATGTTGTAATGAAATAGTTCTTCACACCACTCTTCCCCCACCCAAACCAACCCTCAGATTCTTTTCCTTGGAAAGGATGAATAGAAATAGATACATGCTATCAGATCCATTGAAGAGATGGACAGTTCTAGTCTAAGAAACTAGTACAAATCACTTATAATGAAAATGTTATAGATCCTTCAGAAATTAGCTCATGTACACATTAGTATTAAAATTACTTAACTTTATTTTTAGATACAAATTAGTTAGGATATTAATTTTTTAAAAAGCAACAAAACTGGAAACAGTATTGCACACCTAATGTGACCTTAATTTAATACTGAGTCTTTAAGAAAATGAAGAAGATAATCATATCATATGCAGCATGAAATATTGAAGGCTTTGGTGCCTTTAATGCTTAGAATTTATAGCTGAGTGTTTTAATTGTATCTTTTTTTTTTTTTTTTTTTTTTTTTTTGCGGTACGCGGGCCTCTCACTGCTGTGGCCTCTCCCGTTGTGGAGCACAGGCTCCGGACGCGCAGGCTCAGCAGCCATGGCTCACGGGCCCAGCCGCACCGCGGCATGTGGGATCTTCCCAGACCGGGGCACGAACCCGCGTCCCCTGCATCGGCAGGAGGACTCTCAACCACTGCGCCACCAGGGAAGCCCTAATTGTATCTTTTAAAAATTCCGTCTCCTAACCAAAAACCCAAACAGCCCAAAATCACTTCCAGAAAACCCAGGAACCTTAAAAATGTTTGTTTTCATAAAGAAATTAGCCATATTGATTTTAATTCTTTACAGAAACAGTGTATATTTCTTTTATCTTTTTGAAGTATGTTGTTCTTGTTAAAGAATCTACCATTTTAATTTGTATAAAAAATAGTTGAAAATTTTTCTCTAATTTTTGGTATAGATAATTATAGTTTCCGACAAGTAATGGAATTTTTATTTTAAAGATTCTGACAATGGAGATATTAATTATGATTATGTTCATGAGTTGTCTTTGGAAATGAAGCGTCAAAAGATACAGAGGGAATTAATGAAGCTGGAACAAGAAAACATGGAGAAAAGAGAAGAAATTATTATTAAAAAGGAGGTATGCTATTTATTGAAATTTGTTAGTAATTAACATCAAAATGAGTACTGATCAGAGAACTCATTAGCTGCTTGCTACATCTTAAGTTGTATTAGGATATCGATACTTCACATATGTTAATTAATCTTCACATTTCTCTATTAGATAAATAGGACATATATTTGTTATTGAATAAACAAAACTGAGTTTCTGTTGCCTGGAGTCACCAGCTAATGTAAAATGGGACTTGAATCTATGTACATCTGGTTTTTAGGCCCATGCTATTTCTAGAATACTTGTTTCTTTTTTAAAGAGTAGAAAGATACAATATATTTGAATATAATTTTTTTTTCTGAGGAGATTTTGAAATTTCATAATTTTAGTTTGCTTTATTGATATTAGTGTTATGTTGGGGCAGTTAGTATTGGTTAACAGCATAGGTTCAGGAGCCAGACTAATATTAATATGTGGTCGCTATCATAACACTTAATACTTCATCTGAAGTTTGGTATAATTTAAAAACACGTGCTTTGTTGTCTGATTATAACAACCATGATTGGAAGAGTTTCTGAATTGAGTTACTGAATTCTTTTGGAAGGTTTCACCAGAAGTGGTTAGATCAAAGTTATCTCCATCACCTTCTCTAAGAAAGTCTAGCAAATCTCCAAAGCGAAAATCAAGCCCTAAGTCGTCATCTTCAACTAGCAAGAAAGACAGGAAGACAACTGCAGTATCCTCTCCCTTGCTGGACCAGCAGAGGTCAGTAGGGTGATAAATAGTGCCAGAATGAAATAACTTTTTCTGAAGTGATATTCAAAAGAATTACTTGGTAGATTACATAAAGATACTTTTAATTCATTCAGTATTTAATGTAAACTTTTTTCTTCTAAGAAAAAAGTGTGAAAAGTTTCCATTTAAAAGAAAATTATAGAGAACAATAAAGCAAAGGTTTGTGTCCCATCTGTATATGCTTCAGAGCTTTTTATTTTTTAAGAATAAACAGCTATATTTCTGGTCCTTCCCTCTTGAATTTGTTGTTTATGATACCTATGCATGTGTGTTTATACTTCCATAATACGTATTATCTTATAATATATAGTATTACTTTCATCTATTTAATCTTAATATAGATACAACTTTTCTTCTGTAACTTTTTCACTTAGCATTTTTTTTACATTTATCTATATCGATGTATGTAGCTGTAGTTCTTTCATATTAGTATTTATGTATTTATCTACTTTTCTTTTGTTGAACGTTTAAGTTGATTTCAGGTTTTAGCTCTTACAGATTATGCACAATGAACATTCTTGTCTCCTCGTGTACATGATCAAGAGATTAAATTCTTTATAGTATGTATGAAGCAGTATGAATATATTATTTAGAATTATTGTAGTAGTCAATTGAAAGAATAAAGATAGAAATAAATTACATTGAGGGGTTGAGAATAAGGCAGGAGATACCTTTTCATTTAATGTCACTGTGGACTATTTAAATTTTATTAAAGGACATACACTAATTTATTATTTAAGAAAAAGGCTAAACTAAAAACCTCTTCCCAATATTTGACCAGTTGGCAAATGTCTGTTTGAACCCATAATGAAACTCATAGTTGTCTCCTTCTAGTTTCTAGAGGCTTTAACCCTATTCTAGATTCCATTTACTTTTTACCTAGTTTATTATATCATCCTACTAACTCTATTTATCTAGTGTCCATTCTGCCACACATATAAACATTTTCATTCAGCTGCCCTAACCCTTCACTTTACAGATGTTGTGAGAGAAATCTTAAAATAACAATTACAATTAATTTATTATGCCATTGAAAAATTTAGTAGTTTGACTGAAATTCACATTTTTTAGAATAGCATTCATACTTTGATCTTTCCACTGTTTCCACTCTTGTTCATATTTTTGTCCAGCCTTCTTCCTACACTCATCACCTTCAGTCCATCTATGTCTAGCTCAGATTCTGTCTTTCCATTAAGTTTTCCCATTTCTCCTTACTGAACATAATTTCTGTTCCCTTTATGTATCAGATTTTATTTATACCTCTCACTTAATACTAATTGCTATTTGTATTATATTTTAGCTGTGGCACATATGTTTTACAACCTCTATTAAATTTAAGCTCCTTGAAGATTGCAGTCTTCATGGTTCACTGTTCTATCTCCCCACAGCACCTACTCTGCAAAGAGCTTTGTATTGTAATAAGGCACTCTGTACAGTTGACTTGATTCTCTCCTTTGTGCCTAAGATTGAATAAAGGGATATGAAAGAAGCTGAACTATACAGTGATATGATTTACCCCACTTGCTCTTTATTCTTTTGATTAACCAATTATATAATTTTCCCTCAATTCCATTCATTTCCCAAAAAACTGCCAGCATACCAGAAATACTCCTTTTCATTTTCTAATCCTTTCTAAATATTTATAAAATCTTCAAAACTTAATCTCTTCGTAGAAAGTTTCTATAACTATTTAGATGAAGGGTTAGTTTCATCCTGTTCGTTTTCATGTAGTCTTCTCTTACTGCTTTGTTAGTAACTCACTTATACTTTGATGAATATTGAGCATAATAATTACTCACATTGATTTAACTACTATATTTCTGTATCATAAGATATTGACTTTAAGATGCACCATTAATTTAATAATAGAAGCAGAAGGATCTGGAAAACAGTACATTAAAGGTACAAAGAAAACACTGAATTGGATATAGCATTTCTGTAGTTGTGCAGTTTACATTGCCTAGAGTGGGTCAGACCATCAACTTTTAGTTACATTGTGGATCATACTATAAACTGAATACATTCAACAAGTTAAGGATTGGAATCAGTTAAAATTCAATGGAATGTTGCAGCCAATGCCAGTAAATCAACTGAGGTGACAGTCAGGTAAACAAACTCCTTGGTTTTACATGATTATCATATTGAGTAGACAGAGATAATCACAGACAAATTAAGACTCACACTTCTCTGTGAAAATTGGCAGTTTTCTTAGACATTTATTGTGAGAGAGAGCCTGATGGAAAGCTTTAAGCTGAAACATGTGAAGTATGTCAAAAGCTATTCAAAAAAAAATAAGTTTTGGGGAGAGAGAGAAAAAGGCTCTAAAAGTGATAGAAGTAGATAATTGAGCTGTGTGCCACAAATAGGAAGTGGGCTCTTTGCCACTAAAGGATAATCATTTGACTTAAAAAAAAAATGTTGAAAGATCTTGTTGACTTCAGAATGCACAAAATCAACTTTGGCCCATTCTGTTGGAAGTTACTTGCAAACTCTGTAACACAACTATGTTTTCCAACTACATATATTTTTTAAGGTATTTGAAGAAATTCTGCACTTTAGTGAGTGTACTGGCATAATCCTGGTGGTTATAATAGCTTAATCCCAGAATGTGAATTTAACACAACAGAAGTTTATTTCTCACTCAAGTAAGAAGTGGGTGTTTCTGATTAATAGGTGACTCTTCTATACATGCAGCTTCAGTACCTAGGCTCCTTCTGACCATGGCTTTACTTTCTTAGGTTTTTGAGGACACCAAAGAAGAAAAAAATTAAGAGTATTGCACTTATTTAGTTACATAGTTTACAATTACCTGGAGTATGAGAGTCTTATTAGTTAGGCCTGGAAGTGGTGTACATCACTTTCACTCACATTCTTTTTGGCCAGAGCTTGGTCATTTGGCCACATCTAACTTCAGAACGGTCTAGACAGTATGGTTCAACAGTATGGCCAGGACAAAAGTGTAGTAAACACCTAGCTAGTTTCTGTCACAGGCAATGATGTGAAAATACAGTCTGTGTCAAGAACTTCTCTATCATTTTATCTTGAAAATGGTTTTTTAAGTAATTTTTGTTACTATCTACCAATTATTGATCAGTGTGTGTCTTTTAAGTGGAAAAATATGTAGAAATGTAGACACATCACTTATCTGTTAAATACATTAAAAATTTGAGTCACTTCATAAATATGCAGTGAGATATGTAACTAATAATCGTTTTGGCAGAAGACAAAGATGAAAAGTAGATTTGGTCATATTTTAATAACTTCTGATTTGCTAGATGGTTGACCCTATCTATGACAATAAGAAGTAGGGATAAGGACTAAGAGAGGTAAATTTTCTGAATACCTGCTATGAGTCAGTTGCTTTTATCTGTTTTTAATCTTACCAGCAATTTTGAGGAAGATACTATCCGTTACCTTTTTTACAGCTAAGGCATCTTGGGATTAGAGAACTCTAGGTCACAGGAAGTAAGTTTTAGGATTTTGGCTTAAGTTGTCATTTATAAATAACAATAACTAGTGAAATAAGTAGCTGATGAAAACTTACCAGATGTGTGAAGAGAAAGGGCTACTTAAAAACTCCGTACCAGGCTGAACATTCAATGTTGCAGAAAACAGGAACAAATTTAAATAAGAAATTAATTCAAAATTTTAATATGATTTGAGAGGATATTGATTGATCTGTTGAGAGCAGTTGATCGTGAAAATAAAAGCAATCTGTGAACAAAAATATTTTGGATGAAAAATGATTTTTAAAACTGGACATAGCAGAATAAAGAGATTGCCAAATTTAATATTAGTAGAATGAGTGCAACCTAAAAGAAAATTTACTGAATTTGAAAACACATTTAAGATATTTCCAACATTTTAAGATATTGGAAAGCAAAAGGAGAGATGGAATAATGGAAAACAATGGAGGAGTGATCTAGGAGATGCAGTGACTATAATAAAGCAAACCAGAGAGACTCGGGTCACATGGAGAATTGATGAAATAAAAATAGAAAAAAAAGTGAGTAAAAGACTAGGGTTTCAGATTGAAGCAGCACACTGAGTGATAGAAAAGGTTAAAAAAAGAATGTATGCTTATCTTGATGAAATTTTTAGTTTGCAAGGAATAATATAATAATGCATACAGTCAGAAAAGCTGGGTAACCTGCATAGGAAAAGAAATTAACTCTCTTTGGACTTTTCATCCAAAACACTAAATGCCACAAAATATTGTAACAATATTTATAGAGCTCTGAGGGAAAAGGATATGACACCAAAATGCTCAAACTGTTGTCAGGGTAGGAAGTAAAGACAGACAATTTGTAATGTGTAAAGGCTCAAAGTTATAGCATTTAGATAAAATGCTTTTAAATGCCAACTTTTAAAGAGGATAGTCTAGACCCAAAAAAACAATCCCAGGTAGATTAACCGTGAAATACAAAATTCTAAAATTTAAAGGATCAATCTCTGTAATCTAAGAGTTGGGAAAGATTTAAATGAATGTTTAAGATTTAAAACAAAGATTTAAAAGAATATTTACTAACAGTGCTTAAGGTTTCATTTATAGTTGATGTAATTGTTCTTTATAATGCTGAAAACATGGAAACCACCTGAAAAACTTACCAATGTGAAATTGTTTAAAGAAGTTATGGAGCATATCTATTAAAGGAAATTCTGTACAGTCCATAAGAATAATTATCAAAATCCACTTTTTTGGGCTTCCCTGGTGGCGCAGTGGTTGAGAGTCCGCCTGCTGATGCAGGGGACACGGGTTCGTGCCCCGGTCCGGGAAGATCCCACATGCCGCAGAGCAGCTAGGCCCGTGAGCCATGGCTGCTGAGCCTGTGCGTGTGGAGCCTACGCTCCGCAACGGGAGAGGCCACAACAGTGAGAGGCCCGTGTACCGCAAAAAAAAAAAAAAAAAAATCCACTTTTTTGTTATAGAAAGATACCCATGCTATATTTAGTACAAAAAATTTTACAAAACATTGTTATTATGACTGTGTGTATGGGGTGGCAGGGAGGGAAGAAGGGAAAGAGACATGGAAAAAGTGTGGACATATATCCAAGGTGTTAACATTGGCTATACTTGGGTAATGGAATTATAGGTGATTTTTACTTTTTCATCTACTTTTCTATAATAAGCTTTAAAAAAAAAATTCAGTTCATGCAGTTGTTTTATTTTATGATATTTTCCTTCCTGAAAGAATCTCTTCCTATTCCACCTCTTATCTTTTCTCAGAAATATACCCTTTAAAATTATATAATAAGCAGTATTAATGAAGTAGGTAGCAAGTAAATTTTTTTTGATATTGATTGCTAGTATATAAAATAGTAAATGGCAAGTTATTAAAAGGAATGCTACCATTTTTTAAAAGTGCTTTGTTAAAATGAAAAAAATATTTGACCTTCTAAAAGTCTTTAGACTTCTGATAGCTTTGTGTTACCTTCAGGAATTCAAAAAGCAACCAAAGTAAGAAGAAAGGACCTCGTACTCCTAGCCCACCCCCTCCTATACAGGAAGATATTGCTCTGGGGAAAAAATATAAAGAAAAATATAAAGTAAAAGACAGGATAGAAGAAAAACCAAGAGATGGAAAGGACAGAGGACGAGATTTTGAAAGACAAAGAGAAAAAAGAGACAAGCCAAGGTAAGTAGGATTGTATATTTTAAATAATCTTACTTTCTTAGAATCTAAACTACTATTCAGAAGCTTTTAGGCATTACTACAATGGATTACTTAGTGTTTTTGAACTATGTATAAGTATTTAATACTTACCGTATTGAAATATCAATACTTCAATCAATGTTAATATGTTTATAAAACATATAAATCATTATGATTTAAAAAACATAAAATTTCTTAATTTTAACCATTTTTAAATGGCAATTTGGTAGTGTTTTTTATATATATATACTATATATATGTATATACAGTATATTCACAGTGACATGAAATAGATCTTCAGAACCTTTTCATCTTACAAATCTGAAACTCTATAACCCTTAAACATCTCCTTTTCACTCCCCCACCTATCTCCTGGCTCCCCAGTCCATAGTAAACATCGTTCTACTTCTCTGTTTCTTTGATTTTGACTCCTTTAGATACCTCATATAAATGAAATCATTTTGTCTTTTTGTGACTGGCTTATTTTACTTAGCATAAGGTCTTCAAGGTTCATCCATATTGTGGCATGTGACAGGATTACTTTCCTTTTTAATGCTGAATAATATTCCATTGTCTATATACCACGTTTTGTTTATCCATTCATTTGCTGATGAACGTATAGGTTGCTTCCACCTCTTGGCTATTGTGAATAGTGCTGTTATGAACATGGGTGTGCACATCTCTTCAAGACCCTTCTTTCAGTTTGTTTGGCAATGTACTCAGAAGTGGGATTGCTGGATCATATGGTAGTTTAATTTTTAATTCTTTGAGGAACTTTCATACAGTTTTCCATACAAGCTGCTGTACACCATTAACAGTGTACAAGAGTTCCAATTTCTTCACATCCTCACCAACACTTATTTTCTGTGTTTTGGATAGTAGCCATCCTAACTGGTATGAGTTGATACTGTGGTTTTGATTTGCGTTTCGCTGATTATTGATGATGTTGAACATCTTTTCATTGCTTTTTTTTTTGGCCACTCGTATATCATCTTTGGAGTGATGTCTATTTAAATCCTTTACACATTTTTTATTTTTTTTTTTTTTTTGCCGTACGCGGGCCTCTCACTGTTGTGGCCTCTCCTGTTGCGGAGCACAGGCTCCGGACGCGCAGGCTCAGCGGCCATGGCTCACGGGCCCAGCCGCTCCGTGGCATGTGGGATCCTCCCGGACCGGGACATGAACCCGTGTCCCCTGCATTGGCAGGCGGACTCTCAACCACTGCGCTACCAGGGAAGCCCTCCTTTACACATTTTTTAATTGAGTCCATTTGATTTTTGTTGTTGAATTATAGGAATCCATTATAATTATGGATGTTAACCCCTTATCAGATATATGATTTGCAAATATTTTCTCCCTTTTCATAGGTGGCCTTTTCATTCTCTTGATAGTGTTTTTTGATGCACAGAAGTTTTTAAAGTATGAGGTAGTCCCATTTGTCAATTTTATGTTGTTGCATGCGATTTTGGTGTTGTATCCAAGAAATCATTGCCAACCCCAATGTCATGAAGATTTTTCCCTATGTTTTTTTGTAGGAGTTTTATTAAGTCTTAGATCTTATATTTCAGTCTTTAATGCCTTTTGAGTTAATTTTTTGTATGTGGTGTAAGGTAAAGGTCCAACTTCATTTTTTGCATGTAGAAAACCACTTTTCCCAGCACCATTTTTTGAAGGAACTCTCCTTTCTCCATTGAATGTTCTTGGCACCCTTGAAGATCATTTGACCATATATGCAAGGATTTATTTCTGGGCTCTCTTTTACTCCATTGGTCTGCTTGTCTGTCTTTCTGCTAGTACCACACTGTTTTGATTACTGTGGCTTTATAATACATTTTGAAATCAAGAAGCATGAATCCTCTTTGTTATTACTTTTTGAAATTATTTTGGCTATTTGAGTTCCCTTGAAATTCCTTATAAATTTGGGATGAATTTTTATATTTCTGCAAAAACTATCTTTGGGGTTTTGATAGGGATTGCATTGAATCTGTAGATCTCTTTGGATGATATGGACATCTTAACCATATTAAATCTTCCAGTCCTTGAGCATGGAATGTCTTTCTGTTTATTTGTATCTTAATTTCTTTCAGCAGTGTTTTGTAGTTTTCAGTATACAAGTCTTTGACCTCCTTGGTTAGGTTTATTCCTAAGTATTTTTTACGTTAAGTAATTTTTATGCTTTATTTTGTTCTTTTTTATACTATTGTAGATGGAATTGTTTTTTAAAATTTCCTTTTCAGATTGTTCATTGTTGTATAGAAACACAACTGATTTTGTGTGCTGATTTTGCATCCTGCAACTTTGCTGAATTCATTTGTTAGTTCTAACAGTTTGTTTTGTTTTGTGGAACGTATAGGGTTTTCTACATAATAAGATCATGCCATCTGCAAGTAGAGATAATTACTTTTTTCTTTCCAACTTGGATGCCTTTTTAAAATTTTTTTTGACTAATTGCCCTGGCTAGGACTTCCAACACTGTGTTGAATAAAAGTGGTGAGAGTGGGCATCCTTGCCTTGTCCCTTAGAGGAAAAGCTTTTAGTCTTTCACCATTGAGAATGATGTTTGCTATGGACTTTTCTTAAATGGCCTTTTTTTATGTTGCGATCATTCAGGATAAATTATCCATCCAGTAAGCAGCTGATAATAGTTTTATGATATATAAGTTCAACAAAACCCAGTCTTTTCCCCAAAAAAGATTTTGGTGATAAGCTTAGCCCTTTCTTTGTCTTGGTAAGAGATCATCTTGTCTAACTTATTTAGATGAATCAGTTTTTTTTTCTCTCCTCCCTGTGGTGACTTAGAAGAACCAGAATGATTCTGTCAGCTGTTGCTAGGACCTAGCAACATTATTATGTCTTACTGGAGCAATAAAAACTGGTTAACTGGAGCATCCATAATTCTTGAACATATTTTCCTAAAATACACTCTTTATCTTATTCAATCTGGTAGGTTTGTTTTTGAAAATGACATGTAAATCAGATATAAATTATGTTAAATGTTCTTGCTGATTTACATTTTAAGAAGTCTTTATTCTTCTCTAATGGTTCTTGGTGCTCTTGTCTTGTTATTTTGACCCAGAAATCTTTGAGAAGTGATTCTTAACTTATATCCCTGGGTAGTTCACCACTGAAATGGTAACACATTTTGTATTATGAGGAATTGAATATTACAGAGATTGATTCTTCATTTTCCATTTTTTTCTCCCTGGCCATCTCTACCAGGAGTAGTAAGGTATGCCTAAGATTCACCTGTTGCTCAGTGTACAGAAAAATCTGAACTTGGTTTATTTCTTCTCTCTAAGGAAACTAAGCAGCAGATTACTGAAGGACTGCATGGGTACCTGATTGTCACTGGAGTTCTAAAGCCGTATTTGACAAGGTTGAAAGGGGGCATTTTGATTTAGGAGGAGTTGATTTGATTTCCAGGTGTTTTTTTTTTTTAAGGCAGATTCATTAATTTAATTTATCTCCATTACTGTGAATAAAGAATTCTAAAGCCAAGCAGTATATTTAAGAATCTTTGTCATTGCTTTCAGATTCTGGGGTATGTAATCAAAGGTTAGTATCTAAAATCCTTTTGGAGAAAATTGCCATTTAATATTAATTTAGATGTTATAATGGGTTTATTGGGAGTATTTTGGTTATCAGGATGTGTTGTGCTTAAGTGAAAGTATGCTAATACATTTATTATTTATTAGGTTACTGAATACCTAGTGTGTGGTGGACACTGCTTTAAACATTGGTGATGCAGCAGTGAACAAAAATCTTGTCAGAAACTTTGTTACTACAGGTGGAAGTAATACAGTAATCATGTGTGTTCCCTTCCAAGTAAAGTAAGACTAACTAGGCCTATTGTATATAGGGGATTGCTTACGTTTCTTAA
The DNA here is from genome assembly GCF_949987515.2 of Delphinus delphis. Lineage (NCBI taxonomy): Eukaryota > Metazoa > Chordata > Mammalia > Artiodactyla > Delphinidae > Delphinus > Delphinus delphis. The sequence continues at coordinate 20,666,701 of NC_082700.1, forward strand.
AGGGTGGTTCCCAAATGCATATGCATACATGTGAGACAAATGATGTAACAAAGCCACATGATCCTATGACTTTAAGTCCTTCTCCCTGTCTTCTGTGTCTCAGTTCTTCAACTTTCTACACCAGGAGCTACTAACCTGGATTTTAGAGGTCTGATTTGTGAGTTAAAATTTGCCTGTGTATGTTTTCCTGAGGGGTAGAGTGTCCATATCCTCCCAGAAAAATTCATGATTTCCCCATTCTCCAAAAATTCTTAAGAGTTATTAATCATTCTTTAGGCCTTTGCCACTAATCTGGCATCGAGGATTTCAGTACTCTCATCCCAAACCTTTATTGGCCATGTCAACCTAGTGAAGAATATACTCTCTTCCCAGAATATTTGTTAATTTGAATAACACTAAATTCTGTTATGTAGTTGCTTTTGAAGCGAGTAGTTTCCAGGCCATAGTTCTTAAAGGAATTCTGTATCAGTGTCTTACAATTTGACTGGTAGACTTCACTCAGCAATGATTTATTTATGCAACATTGATCAAAGCCTGCATACCACTTATTTATCCAAAAAAACATGCCTTATAGATTTATTTTATTACTCTGCTTTTAGAGAATGTAGCAATTTCCCGTAATACTTTTAAAAATACTTGATTACTTGGAACTCAACTAAACCATTTATATTCTGTAATTTGTTTTAGAAGATATGAGCTCACAGGAAAATTAAGTTTGAGTTAGGTATTTAGTCAGAAAATCACTTGTGAAGGGAATATTTTGTATCAGTATTCCTAACCTACTGTATCTAGATAATCCTAAACTAGATATTTCAGCAGTGTTTCAGTGGACCTCTAATATCATCTTTATCAATGAAAATCTGTATTCTATATTCTTTGCTGAATTAGGAATGACCAGTATATTAGTGTAGTTTAAGAACAAGGGCCTAAGGAAACACAAAAACTTTTTGGATAGTAGTTAACCAGAGAAATTAGCTAACAAGTGCATATAGTTCATTCTGCTGGTTAAATATGGTTTTATGATAGGTAATATGTTTTGATCAAAATACTAATCAAAATGCAGAATTTTGTGGTTTAATAAGATAGTATTAAGAGCATAGTAAGTTGTTGTATTTTTTTTAAATCACTTTATTATAATTACCTGAATATGTCTTGATAAGAGTATAAATGCCTACATGAGTCTTCCTCAGATTTTAAAGACAGATGTGATCATTCAAAACTTACTGACTGGGCTTCCCTGGTGGCGCAGTGGTTGAGAGTCCACCTGCCGATGCAGGGGACATGGGTTCGTGCGCCAGTCCGGGAAGATCCCACATGCTGCGGAGTGGCTGGGCCCGTGAGCCATGGCCGCTGAGCCCGTGCGTCCGGAGCCTGTGCTCCGCAACGGGAGAGGCCACAACAGTGAGAGGCCCACATACCACAAAAACAAAAGCAAAAACAAAAAAACAAAAACAAAACAAAAAAAACTTACTGACTTTGACATCAGCTTAGAATAAGCAAATTACCACCAAATTGACAGTCTTATTTTCTTTCAGTGATTGCACACATCTGAATAATTAAAATCAGAATGTTTCAGATGTTTGACAAAGACTATTACCTATTGGATTAATTCTTTAATTTATTCATTATCTACCATTCATGTTCAAATACCATGGTCTGGACTGGTGAATCTTATTCTGTGGCCATGAAGGACAGGACAGGGAGGAATCCATGTGTGAACTAAGCATTTCTGTAGACTGAATTGATAGTTTCTTGAATCAGTATGTACCAGTGTTACTCAGTTATATATAGAGGATGGAAGAATTACATGTTAATGTTACATTAACATTATTATGGAGCATTTCACAACATAAAAATAGAATAGTATAATGACCCTCATATCCATAGTTTCATCTGTACCCCTATCCACCTCCCCCATCCAGTGTTATTTTGAAGCAAATCCCAGACTTCTTATTTCATTTCATCTGTATATATTTTAGTATATATCTCTAAAAGAAAAAAACACTTAAAAATATACAATTACTATCTATATCTATATCTATATATATATACACACACACAATCAGTATATATATATAACTGAATCACTTTGCTGTACACCAGAAACTCACACAATGTTGTAAATCAACCATACTTAAAAAAAAAAAATACAATCACTATACCAGTATCCCATCTAAAAGGAAAAAAGGAGAATAATGTAATTTTAAAATTCAGACTTTAAAAACATTGATGAATTTGTAATATCTTTTATAATATTTTCCCAATTAGTCGACATTAGCACAAATATCATGAAGGATATGCAAATCTTTTAATATTAATGTGGAACCTTTGTATTCAGATTGGGAGTTGCTTGTCTGAGGCATTGTCTTTTTTCTGCATTTAATTGAGCCCTGTCTATAGACCTAAAAAGTATTTTTACATGAATACTAATTTAGGCTAGGGATATAAAATTAAGACACTTAAAGAAATATGTAATATAGCTGAACATAATTATATAATATACTGAATTCATGGTAGACATGTTAAAAATGAAATCGTTTTATAAATATCAAAATAACTTCATCAGGGGGCAAAAAAGCCATTTACATTTAGTCCAATTGATCAAGGCTTGGACTTCCTTTTATAGGTGTGATATTGGGAAAATCTGTTGAACTCAGAAAAGCTCCTGTTTTGCAGCCAAAATCTAGAGTGGTATTTACGTTCCTAAAAAGTGTGCTCTTGACCCTTTGTCTGTCATGCCTGATGGAATTAGAGACTTGAGAGGAAAATGGTTCTTTGGGGAGGTTTTCAGTAGCAGGAGGTGGTTGGGAAGTTTAGCCCTGTTTAATAATTGGTCCAATCAGAAATGCATAACACGGCATACAAAGGCCAAAAGTTTAATCTGGTAAAAATATGGGACTGTGTAGTATGTAATGAGATTAATGAAATAACAGATACCCAGCCACACTATCAAAATCCATCTCTGTCTGGCTGTGGTTTGGTGTTACCTGGTGGTAATTTTCTACTGACAGTTAAATGACCTGTGACTGGATTGAACTTCCAGGACAGTGGCAGTGATTTCAAGAATCTCCCTTATTTGACATCCATTTTCTTGGCCTGACTGAGGAGATTTGGGGTCTGAGAAGTCGGACTAGGGACTTGAGAACCGTTGTTTATCTCCCTCTTTCCTAAGACTGGATTGCTTGCTGTTCCTTGGCAGGGGCTGGGCCTCTCCATCTCCTCATCACCTCATCCTGTCCCAGGAGAAAGTGATAAGTTTAACTTCTTCCACCAGGTAGAAGATAGGAGCCAGCTGTCTTAATATTTGTTATGCTGGTGTATATTGTTTCTGGGCTTTACTGCATTTGGAATACCAACTCTCTTAGAGCTTAAAAACAATCTCCCCATGTGCCAGGGATACTGGATATTTGTCTCTTCTGACTCTTGATCACAACAATAGGTACAGTTTTTAGCTCACTCAAGTCATGGGATTGAACAAGTTCATGTAAGGCTTTTGAACCAGATTCTGGAAAATTATTATAATTAAATGGCACATAATTCTGGACTTGAATATCATTGAAGGATGTGCTAATAATGCTTATGTTAACATTCTTCTCCATTCTTAGACTGAGGTTTTTGAAATTAATTCATTTCTACATAAATGCAAAAATGAAATTGAACCAAAATTATTAGTACTTGGCTTAGATTTACTTGTATTATGTACTTCTTACTAGTTTGCTTGAATCAAATCTGTTTTTCAAGTACCATTTATTTATGGAGGAGACATCTTTCAAAAGATTCCCACAACAAAAGTATTCTAGTTTCTGTAGATCATTCGGTTAGAAATGATTCCCCTTCTGAGGAGTATTTATCACCTGCTGCAAAGGGAGAGCAAGCTACTAGGTCTAAAACAAATCATCACACAGAAGCATTTTCTTTCTCTGTCTTACATATTTATTTAGGCAAGTTGCTCAATTTCTGAATGACACTTCCCTGCCCAAAACTCTCCAGTGATTTCTTTTATACTTAGAATAAAATCTGAACTTTTATCATGACCTAGAAGACTCCGTATCCTCTGTCCCCTGCCTGCTTTCTGACCCTCTCATGAACTTTCCATTCTCCCATGAATCATAGTTATACTTGTCTTCTTTCTGTTCTTTTTATATATCACCATCCCTCCTGCCTCCTTTATGGTTGCTGAGTCCTCAGCATGAAAAGCTCTTACCTCAAATTTTCAGCTCTTGGCTCAAAAGCTATCTTCTTAGTAAAGGCCCTTTCCTTACCAAGCACCTAATGTAGTCCTCCGATGTACTTTTTTTGAATCTAACAGTTTACACTTCATTACTCTGTTGTATAGACTTGTATGTTGCATTAATTAGCTGAAATTGGCTCTCTTTGTTGTTGGTGGGCTACTCCTGGACTCTACAACTAAGACAGACTGTTTTTCAGTTCTCTCTGTCTCAGTTACCTCATAGGGTTGTCATCATGAAGACGAAATGAGTTAATATACGAAAGCACTTAAAACAATGCTGTGGACATAGTAACAGCATATGTTACCTGCTATTGTTAATATTATTATAATCATCATTATTGTTAGTGATTTTGTCTGTCTTCTTCATTTCTGTATCCTCAGTGTCAAAAATAATGCTTAGCATAAAAGGTACTCACTTAACATTTGTCCAGTGAATCAAAATGACTCTTTTCCTTCCTCCCTCCCTCCCTTCCTCCCTTCCTTCCGGCATCCCATTGGAGGTTAGGGCCTCAACATATAAATTTGGCGTGGAGGGTGGACACAAACATTCCTTTGATAATGGATGATTAACTCAACAAACTTATTTTTTCCCTGAAGGATAAGTAGGAAGAAAAATATGGTTAAAATGCTGAAGCCGTAATGTGACAACACATTGGTGCTCTGTCCTTAATATGACAGCTTGATTATGTAAGCTTGAACTGAAATTTTTTCTTCCATGTTATAGACACCAAATTGGAATAGACATGTGATTAGACTGTAATGTGTTTTTAAAGATAGTATCATGAACTATTTTATTTAAGTTTTGTGAACAAATCACCAAAGGGTATTGCAGACATTCCTGAAATAATTTTGAGTATACTCCAGAAATAAACTCAAAACTAACCAAAATGTCAGTTCAGTGGAGAGCCACATTCTTTATTTTTTCAGTTTAGGTATTTCCAAACTGACTAGAACCTAATGAAATTGAAATTGGAAAGCACCAAATGATAGTCAAATTAGAATTTCTCAGTCTTGCAGTGATTTTTCTGTTCAGTATTTGAATAGCCATTGGTCATAAATGGTTTTCCAAATTTGGGCAAGACCCATTGAGCATTTGTACTCATATCTGTTAGTAAGTAAATTTCAGTTTAGACTCAATTAAGCTATGGTGGTTTATGTCTTATTTTTTTTATGTGAGAAAGGAATAACAATTTTTATTAAAAGTCTGAAAGTACTGCAGAATCGTAAATAACTATAATGTTTAGGATAATGTGGTGTTCTAGTTAGCTGACTTTTATTTTTTAAGTCAACTATTATCCAGAAGGTGATTTTGTTTTTTTGCTTAATTTCTTGTTTTGCAAAATTCTTTCCTATATATCTGACCACTTTCCTGACTCAGTAACATGTATTTTATAGATTTAAACCTTTTATTGATAAAAGTTCTACTAAGGCATCATTTATAAACAGCATAGTTTAGAGCAGCGGTTCTCAACCAGGGTTGATTTTACCTCCCTGGGGACATTTGGAGATACCTGGAGTAGTTTTTTATCGGCATGAATGGGAATGGGAGGGAGATGGTACTGGCTTCTAGTGGATAGGGGTCAGGGATGCTGCTCGACCTCCTACAATGTACAGGACAGCCTGCCACCACAAAGAATTACTGAATACAAAATGTCAATAGTGTCAAGATTGAGGAATCCTGGTTTAGGATTAATAATGATTTTGCCAACATTGTGGAAGTTAAAAAAATATTTATCATAGGCAGTGAAGGTAATTCTAAAATATTTTGACAGGAACTCATAATTTTTTTGAACAAACATCTGTCCTCAAAATGATTACTTTGAGAAATATGATACTTATCTGAGCATGTGATGTCTGAAGTGTTGTTTTTTAAACATTAGTCCTGTTTCTTTTTAGTTATTGCCCAAATGTGTGTATTCTAGCTCTCCGTCACACACACCTTTTGCATATTCATTGTAGACACAGCCCAAGACATAACAGATTATAGGAGTGATTCAGATGTGCTTCATGAGTTTATAAGTTATTTCTCTGGCAGCAAAGAAGATGATTTGAAGGGAGCGGAGGAAGCCTCAGTTAAACCAAAGCTTATGAACTAAATTTCAGTTTGTGCTGCCCAAGAGTGAAGGCAGGTTATTTAAGATAAAGACAGTATAGACAGTATGTCCTTTCCTTAACTCTAGCTTTCTTTCCCTATCCTAAGTGTCAGCCCAGGCAGTGCAAACTTTTGTTTGGCGTAGCTGGTGATAGCTTTTCCCGTCTCCCACAGCCCTGAATTATAGACGTTCTTACACCCACTTTCCTAGATCTTAGTATGTTTTCTCTTTAGCTCTTTGTGGGTTCCCTCCTCCAATACCTATTTACACTGTCAGAGATTATCTCTGGTAAGAGTGAGTTCCAGACTTTACGTGAGAGTAAGAACCATCTGTGCTCAGGGAGGATGTTACCTGGAAAAGGGAGTGTGCCTTGGAGCCAAAGTTCAGGAGAAGGGCAGTGCATGTCTCATCTAGAACTGTTGTCTCAAGCTGACTTCAAAATCAGTCAGATCTTTAAAAATCAACTTGTTAATGATTTTACATCATTGTGAATTAAAATTTATCTTGGAATTATTACACTTTTAGCTTTAACTTTTACATTCAGGTTTTTTTGTTTGTTTCTTTGTTTTTAAAGAAGATTTTCCTTTGGCTAGAAATGAAAGCTCTTGAACATATTTTTTTATTGTTGTTGCTTTCTTTATAGGTCCACTTCCCCAGCAGGACAGCATCATTCTCCTATATCTTCTAGACATCACTCATCTTCCTCACAATCAGGATCATCTATTCAAAGACATTCTCCTTCTCCTCGCCGAAAAAGAACTCCTTCACCATCTTATCAGAGGACAGTAACTCCACCTTTACGCCGCTCTGCTTCTCCCTATCCTTCACACTCTCTGTCTTCTCCTCAGAGAAAGCAGAGTCCCCCAAGACATCGGTCTCCAATGAGAGAAAAAGGGAGGCATGATCATGAACGCACTTCACAGTCTCATGATCGGCGTCATGAAAGGAGGGAAGGTAAATACTCCATTGTGGTTTTTTTTTTTTTTTAGAGTTCTTTAAGTGGATATTTTCTTTATTAAAAATAATGGACTTTCAGATTTATTGTTAAAATAAGAGACAGGAGAGAACTGTGTTATATTATGTCTCTGTAACACATGGGTGATAGCTCTTGAGGGCAATAGGAGGTGCTTAAGGACACGGAAATGTAAGCTACTAAATAGATGTAAGTGGGCATTTATATGTATGCTAAGTTGGTCCTTTCTTTAGTTATGATGTTTTACTTGAGTACTTTCAAGTTCTAGAAATTTGGGATGGTATGATTCTTAGAGCGTCAGTCTAACTGCTTAGCTAATTCTTCAAAAACAACAGAGGTGAAGGAAAGAAAAGCAGCAAACCAGGAAGCAGAGTTTGAACATATCAGAAATATTTTGACTAAGAGGTGAGGGCTGGGGGAATGTTCAGAAAGTCAGTGTGAACCAAGTGATCAATATTCCAGGTCTAACTCAACAAAGAAGTCAAGCAAAGCAGTTTTCCTTTCTAGATCCCTGAGAATTATGTTAACTTTGAATTTGCTATTCCCGGTTCACGCTGAGATGTTATTATCATCAAAACTTGGCAGTACAATCTAATAGCTCTCATCTCTCTCTGTATTTCTTATCTAAGCTTCTTGTCCTTATTTATTTAACTTAACAAGTCTTTTTCCTGACATTTCCTGAGTTAGTTTTTTAACATAATGAGTACTCAGGAAATACAATACTTGCTGACTTGCAACAACATTTCTGTTTAATGTGCATTTTTAAAGCATCGTACAGCATGCTTCTGCACCCCACACAAGACTGACAAAAAGTCACAATTTGAGTATTGTATAGCAGTCGCCTATGAAACATGTCGAAGTTAGTTTTTTCTCTTCCAATCAACAGTGCAAGTTATTTTATTCAAGAAATGATGGATGCATAGGTAGGGACTGGAGAGAGCACCTATTTTAAAGAATTATTCCTTGTGTACATGATTTTGGAACCAGATCAGCACAGCAGTGTTTATGGAACATTGGTAAGATGGGAAAATTCTCTTATACCTATCTATGAACAACTAGAGTTGACTGGGAATATAGTATATATTTCATGACTACTTACTGAATGAAAACTATTATTTCAAAACATAATTTATTAAACACACTAATGAAGGGGAAATTTACTATGCAGTTGAGTCTCATAGGAATGCTTTTTTGTAGTAAGAGGGGTTTGTGTTATAGGAGGAATCCTTTTAATAATAAACCATACATTTTTAGGTTCTTTGTGAGGAGAATGTTTCTTTAACCTTCCATACAAGAGATGTAGTAGGCGTTTATTCCTCTCTATTTAGAGGTCATTTTTTGAAATAAGAATAATTTCAGTGAAAGGATGGGGAGGTAGATAAAGAACAAAATATAGTAACTAGATGTATTCGTAAAGACAGCTGTGGGTATCATAAAAAGAGAATCTAATACTAAGTGAACAAATTTCTAGGCACATTTGGTATTAGAGGAGGACTGGAAGGGATGGATGTGCACAAAAAGAGAGGGGGATGTTGTCAGAGTCTTGCCTAGTGCTTCTATCCTTATATGGCATTTATGGATGTAGGCATATGGGCAAAGTTATTTTGCAGGGGAGATAAGTTATTGATGAGAATCTAGGGGGTCTTGTGGATACTGGGCGGAGAAAGTCTGTGGACCTAGCCATAGGTAAATTTATAATGTCCTCGACCAAGAGCTGCTACAGTTACTTAAATAGCCTCAGATCTTGGGGTTGTTGCAGAGTGTAAGAACAATTTATGAAGGAATCTGATAAAAATTACAGGGTTTGTTCTTTGAGGGTCTCTTGTTAATTCTTTCAGTTCATATCAGATTTATGCTGTAATCAATTTATACTTTTCTAGGCATCTCTAAAGAACAGTTTCTAATCTTTGCAAATTCCTATGATGTACGGGGCTGACTAAACCATTTAAGCTCTGGGCCTCTGTTCCTTCATTTATACAATAACAAGGTTGGGTTAAGTAACTATTGAGGTTCATTCCAGCTTTTTTAAAACTGAAATTATTTTTTAAATTTTTCTATGAAATGTTAGAAAATGCCTTAAGTAGAAAAATCTTTAGAGACAGGAGTGTGATTTCATTAAATAGCTCAAAAAATAAATAAATAAGGGGGGGGAGAGAGAGAGAGAGAGAATAACAGTATGTGTTTACCAGCCAGCATACTAATAGTAGGCTACTCTCAAGTGCTTAAGTACATTGGAGGTAGTCATGTGTGCTCTAGTCTGGCCTAATACTTGGTAGAGATGATTAAAATCACTTGTGCCTCTGGATCTAAAAGTGATTTCTAAAAAGTAGGCCGTCATTGATAGATCAACTTAACTTGTTTCAATTGTTTAAGATTTATAAGTATGGGTACGTTGATGTGAGAAGATCGTGTTCAAAGTTTATCCAATCAAGACAAATAATCCAGATGTTAATAAAATTACCTTTGGAATTTTAGTTTACAGATAGTTTTATTTTTCTCATTTGCCCATGTTTTCTCCTTTTATTTTTTGTTAAGAGTAGAAATTATACCATTGTATTAAAAATTTTAAAGCTCTGTATTAAATACATCGTCTGGTTTCCTAAAATTTTGTGAAAGGAATTACAGTGTATTTCCAAAATTGCGTTACAGAGACTAGAGGAAAAAGGGATAGAGAAAAGGACACAAGAGAAGAACGAGAGTATGAACAGGATCAGAGCTCTTCTAGAGACCACAGAGATGACAGAGAACCTCGAGATGGTCGGGATCGGAGAGATGCCAGAGATACTAGAGACCGAAGGGAACTAAGAGACTCCAGAGACATTCGGGACTCCAGGGAGATGCGAGATTACAGCAGAGATAACAAAGAGAGCCGTGATCCCAGAGATTCTCGGTCTACTCGTGATGCCCACGACTACAGGGACCGTGAAAGTCGAGATGCTCATCGAAAGGAGGATGCATATCAGGAAGAATCCCGAAGTTATGGCAGAAACCATTTGAGAGAAGAAAGTTCTCGCACTGAAATAAGAAATGAGTCCAGAAATGAGTCTCGAAGTGAAATTAGGAATGATCGGATGGGCAGAAGTAGGGGAAGAGGTCCAGAGTTACCTGAAAAGGGTAAGGTTTTTGACTTGTCAGTGAACTGTATGTTGTATGTTCATAGAGAAATTATTAACCTCCTAAGATTTGTTTTCTAAAGATATTATTTCTGACGTTCATTATCACTTTGTCAAAGTAATTTTCAATTAATTGAGTTTGTGATTTTCCCTATAAGTTCCGAATAGGAATTATTAGCCACAGTAGCAGAAGATAGATGGGGCCTGACTTGGACCTCCTGTTTGAATTATGTCCAGTCATGCCTACCATCTTGTTTAATGTGAAACACTAAGAAAATTGCTATCAGGCAAAAAAGTAGCATCAAAAAGAAATAATTTCTAATAAACAGGTATATAGATAAAATGATCATTAAAATGGGATTAAATGGTGGGCTTTCAAAATTGGTGGTGTCAGAAATGACTGACTTGTGTATTCATCAGTACTTGTGCTTGCTTCAAAGCCACCTCAGAACATCACATATCTGCATCTTGAGCCATTTTTCTCATCTTCCTCTAAAAAGCGTTTGCCATCATCATTGTCATCAATAACTACCTACCTATATGTTTTTGACTGTCTCCGAACTGCCTTAACTGAGTTAGCTTTGACCTCTCTCTTCCTCCGCCCACTTCGCTCCCCTTCCCCAAAACACTGCTGCAGAATTGTGACCACTCTTATTCTTTCCATAGGCCTGTTGGTTTATCCTGGTCAGTATTACAGTTTCACATTAAGATGAAGGCCCCTCACCTTCTCCTCCATAGTTGTCTTGGCTTTTCTTGGCCCTTTGCTTTTTCATATACATTTAAAAAATGAGTTGTCTTTTCTTTTTTAATTTCATGAAAAACTGTTGGATTTTTATTTCACGTACATTAAATTTATTGATTTGTAACTTTTTCTGTTAAGGTCTTGAACATGTTTTGTTCCTGTGTACCCTCTATTTTTGTTGCCATTGTAAATGGTACTTAAAAAAATTCTCTTTTTAATAATGCATTCACATGGTTCAGAATTTCAAAGCTGCAAAAGGATGTATAGTGAAAGCCTCCCTTCTATCCCTGACCTGGTTTCTTCTTTCGCCAATTTTGTATGTATCCATCTGAAAAATATTCTACACAAGCAGATGTATATGTCTATTCATTTTCTCCTCTGGTTTTCCAAGTATAATTTAAAAAATTTTTTTTATTTAAAAAAAACACACAACTATATACTCTATACCCTGCTGTTTTCACTTAAAAAATATCTTGGGGACTTCCCTGGTGGCACAGTGGTTAAGAATCAGCCTGCCAATGCAGAGGACACAGGTGTGAGCCCTGGTCCAGGAAGATCCCACATGCCATGGAGCAACTAAGCCTGTGCACCACAACTACTGAGCCTGCATTCTGGAACCCGCGAGCCACAGCTGCTGAGCCCGTGTGCCACAACTACTGAAGCCCGCACACCTAGAGCCCGTGCTCTGCAACAAGAGAAGCCACTGCAGTGAGAAGCCCACGCACCACAACGAAGTGTAGCCCCCACTCGCCACAACTAGAGAAAGCCTGTGTGCAGCAACAGAGACCCAACACAGCCAAAAATAAATAGACTTATTAAAAAAAAAATCTTGCAGATGGTTCTATATCAGTCAACTTGGTAAATAGCCACCTCCTTTTGAAAGAGTGCATAGTGTATGTTGTAGGATATACCATAAAGTTAATAAATCCTATGTATTAGGTGTTCTAATCTTTTTTTTGTTTTTGAATACTGTTTTAAGTGAATAACTGTGTACAGGTACACCAAATAATATATTTTAAAACATTTTTTTGATGCTTATTGCTGGTGTACGGAAATGGTAATTAATATTTTTATACTAATCTTACATTGTGATGTTGCTGTATTTTCTTAGTAGATCTAATTAGATTCTCTTAAACATTTATGTATGGGAACAGACAGATTTGGCTCTTCCTTTCTGAGTATTATTTATTTGCTGTCAAGTAACCTGCTGAGCTGCTGTTTCAATGAACTGTTTACTACAAGTGATATAATGGGCTTCTTTGCTTTGTTTCAGATTTTAAAGGATTATTGCTGGCATTTCACCATTAAGCATGGTGTTTGTAAATTTTTAGCAGATGCATTTTATTGTGTTAAGGATGTCTCCTAATTTCCAAACTTAGCTGACAGCTTCTATCATGACTGTTTTTCTGTATCTTGAGAGCATATAGTCAGTCTCTTTTACCTTGTTACTTATGTTAATGTATTTTTTAAAATTTAGAACTATTCTTGCATTTCTAAGATAAATACACATTTCATTTTTTAAAAAAGTTCTAAAATAGGTGTGTTAAAATTTAATTTTGAATTAAGTATCTTTGTTTTTAATTGAGATTGGCATATAATCAGTGGTATGATGGTAAACATTTAACAACTTACTCATCAGGCAAAACGCCCTGGCTTGTAGCTAATGCCAATTTCCATGGTATAAATTACTCCTGCCATAGCAGATTTTGAGCTACTAACGTCACTCAGTGTGGACATGGGAAGAGGTGCACACAGTTGGCTCTTCGGAGCCAGTGTTAACCAGTTCCACCATACCACTGCATAGCTCTTGTTTTTTATATTGTCTTTGTTTGGTTTGGTGATCAGAGTTATAGTAGCCATATAAAATGTGTTGGAAGTGTTGCTTCTTTTTTTCTCTTCTTTGGAACAATTTATGTATAAATAATTAGTTATCTTTTTTTATATATATAAATTTATTTTTGGCTGCGTTGCGTCTTTGTTGCTGCATGTGGGCTTTTCTCTAGTTGCAGCGAGCAGGGGCTACTCTGTTGCGGTGCGCAGGCTTCTCCTTGTGGTGGCTTCCCTTGTTGTGGAGCACGGGCTCTAGGCGCGCGGGCTTCAGTAGTATGGCTCGCGGGCTTTAGAGCGCAGGTTCAGTAGTTATGGCGCATGGGCTTAGTTGCTCTGCAGCATGTGGGATCTTCCGAGACCAGGGCTCGAACCCATGTCCCCTGCATTGGCAGGTGGACTCTCAACCACTGCGCCATCAGGGAAGCCCTACCACTTTTTTTTTAACCACATTTTTTTCCCATTCATCTGTCATTGGGCATTTAGGTTGCTTCCATGTCTTGGCTATTGTAAATAATGCTGCAGTGAACATGGGAGTAAAGATATCTCTTTCAGATCCTGATTTCAGTTCCTCTGTCTCTATACCCAGAAGTGGAATTGCTGGATCATATAGTAGTTCTGTAATTTTTTGAGGAACCTCCATACTATTTTCCACAGTGTGTGTGTATCCTTGTATTACCATCGCCACAATCAAGATACTCAGCTGTATCATCACAAGACTCCCTGTGTTACCTCTTTATAGCCACACTCAGATCCCCTCCCCTATCCTTGACCACTGGCAACCACTAACATGTCCATCATTTTATAATTGTTATTTCACAAATGTTACATAAATGGAATCCTGCTGTCTGTGTGCTGTTGAGATTGGCTTTTTCACTCAGCACAGTTTCCTTGAGGTTCATCCAAGGAAACTGTTGTTGTGTGTATCAACAGTTTGCTCCTTGTTGTAATATTCCATGATCCGGATGTACCACAGTTTGTTTAGCCTTCACCCACTGAAAGACATTTGGGTACTTTGCAGTTTGGGGCTATAACTACTGTGAACATTCATTTCCCAATTTTTTAATGAAAAATTTCAGGTACCACCTACTGTCAACAAAGTACCTTGGTTCTGTATTGGAATGTTTTCACTATAAACTGTAGTCAATGCAATATATCCATATCCTGAATTATTTTTATGATATTTCTGTGATTTAGATATGAATTAATAGATTTTAGTTTTTGTTTCATTGTTATTTGGCTTAATTGAAATGAGTCTCTTTGCTTTATGATTCCATTATATGTCCTTTTTCATAGGTAGGGAAAACTGGTACTTAGCTTACCCAAGTCAGTCATTAGACACCTTGGGTGTTCTGATCCAACATTTAATATCCTTTTTGACAATGAATACCACACTTTGAAATATAAAAAAACCCACCAAAACCCCACATATCTTTATATGTTTTGGGGAGGAAAGATTGTGACTGACAACTTGTTGAATAAAGTGTACTTGTTAAATATTTGTGTGAATATCCTTTGTTTAGGAAGTCGAGGCACAAGAGGTTCTCAAATTGATAGTCACAGTAGTACTAGCAACTATCATGACAGCTGGGAAACTCGAAGTAGCTATCCTGAAAGAGACAGATATCCTGAAAGAGACAACAGAGATCAAGCAAGAGATTCTTCCTTTGAGAGAAGACATGGAGACAGAGACCGTCGTGACAACAGAGAGAGAGGTTTGTTAAATGAAATATTATTAAATAGTGACCGACATTGATTGGGAGAATTGTTTTTTTTCCAACCATTTTCAGTTTACTTTTTAACATAAAATACCTTTTAAGACTTTTGCTTGTTGACACATTTTAAATTATTATACTTATTCATATAATCTTCCATTTTTACTTAGTTTAGGAGAGATTATGTAAATAGCTAGCTACCAGTACCTACTTGGTAACAGAGCAGGTGCTGAATTAGTAGGTACTTGCATACTGCAAGAGTTAAGGTGCCTTGCTGTATGTCTCTTACCTTAACCAAACAGCTCACAACGTTTTAAAGAATATAGATGCTTGGGTGACGTTTCAGGTATTTCTGATTCAGGAGGTAAAGTTTCTCATCTGAGTATCCTGGCCACTCACTCACTAGCTGTGATACACAGTCTTGTAAGGACTGCCAGGGAGAAACAAGAAAAAACTGATAAAGATAGTGCTGGGGGTTGTTTAGAGAAATGTTTTATTCATGTTCCTTCCTGAGAATATGTAATACTTGGTTTAAATTTAAATTCTTGTATATTTTAAGCTAAAAGTGTTCTGTTACTACTAGATGATCTCTTAAATCAGTTTTTTTTTAAATAAATTTATTTATTTTTGGCTACGTTGGGTCTTATTGCTACGCGCAGGCTTTCTCTAGTTGTGGCAGGCGGGGACTACTCTTCATTGCAGTGCGGTGGCTTCTTATTGCGGTGGCTTCTCTTGTTGCGGAGCATGGGCTCTAGGCACATGGGCTTCAGTAGTTGCGGCACGTGGGCTCAGTTGTTGTGGCTCGCGGGCTCCAGAGCGCAGGCTCAGTAATTGTGGCGCACGGGCTTAGTTGTTCCGTGGCATGTGGGATCTTCCCAGACCAGGGATTGAACCCATGTCTCCTGCATTGGCATGCGAATTCTTAACCACTGTGCCACCAGGGAAGTCCCTTAAATCAGTTTTGAAGCAAGATACTAGAAGGCATTTAAGAAGGGTTATAAGTACTTTCTTTAACAAGCTTTTATTCTGTACAGATTAGGGCCTTTAAACATTTATGACCTTATGAAGGTCTTACTAACCTTGCCTGCTTACTAAAGTAAGGTTTGCTGTAATGCTGAGGTTAATATAGTACAAGACTTGATGGAGTAGGGAATTGAGTATTGATGCTTCACAGTGGGCTGAATTAAATCAAATATTCTTTATAATATTAAGTCAGAGAATGTATATTTTAAATCCTTTATCTTTCAGTATCCGTGAGTTTATGTATGATAAGAGAATCTATGTTTCATATTTTAGGAGATTTGGGCTAAGAGAAGGGTAGTAATTTTTCCAGTGTTAGAGAAATAAGTTCTAAAGCTAAAAGTCGAACTCAGGTCTTCTGACTATAAGTCTTATTCCCTTTTTATTTTATTTTACTGTAACTACTTCAATAAATATCAGTTGTATGATTGAAAGAGAAATATATTTTTGATAATGATATATTCTACAAATGTTTATTGAGTACCCATGCACTTTGCTAGGTTTTTGGAGTACAACACTTGTGCTTATAGAACTTTATAAAGGGGACGATATCCCCCCTGAAAAAAGAAAAGTGATTGTTGGGTGCTGTCAAGGAAACATACAAGGGATCCAGATAGAAATAAAGGATGAGAGGGACCTACTTTATTCAGATAGTGTGCTTATGAAAAATTTGCGATGACATTTATGCAGAGGCATAAATGCAAGGGAAGAAGCTAGCATTGCAGGTATTGGAGGGTAAAAACATTCCATGCAGAGGAAAGAATGTGTGCCGATTCCGAGACAGGAAATAGCTTAGTATGTCCTAGAGTTTGAAATAAGATCATTGTGACTAGAATGTGGTGAGCAAGGGAGATAGATAAAGGTTGAAGGTAGAGATGTGTTCAGGACCTTGTTCTGTGCTCAGGAATTTAAATCTTCCCGTTAGTTCTTCACAGCCTAATTAGGGTACGAATAGACAGTTAAATATGATAAATACTACTACTATATAAAGTTCTGTGAGAAGACAAAGATGCAGACAGAATACTGAGGCAGTCTCTAAAAGCTTCCTAAAGAAGAGACACCTGAATTAGGGCCTGAAAGATAAATAGGAGTTGGCTAGAAGGAATCATGGAAGAAACAGTGCAGGGAGAGGGTGCAGCATGTGCAGACACACAGGACTAAAAGAAACATATGCTTTGGCGTAGTAAAGAGTTATGAGGTTGGAGTAGAGGTGTGCTGTAATCGGTAGGGAAGGAAAGAAGCTAGGAAGAAGGATGGGGGGGTGTGTGGTGAGAGACTGTAGACCACGTTGTAAATGGCCTAGTAAGTCAGGCTAAAAATTTTGGATTTATTTGCCTTTTTCATTGCCTAGGAGATAAGTGCTTTTAAGCAGTTTTTTTGTTTGTTTGTTTAGCAGCTGGAAAAAAATATAGAGTTTTCCTCAGAAAAAGAAAAAAGGTATTAAGGAGTCTGGCAAAAGACGGAAGACAAGGATACCAACCAGTTAGACCATTGATAACATGGGCATCTAAGAAGAGCTGATCCAAGTCTAAGTTAACTATTAATTGTAGGGATTGAGAGAGGAAATAGAATAAAGAAATATTTTGAGAGTGAAATTGATGGTACTCGAATATCATGGTACTTGGAAAAGTCAGAGGTTTCCAGCTTTCATGATTGGGTATCATTCATTAAAATAAGGAAATACTTGAAGAGAAGTATGCTTTTGAAGAACACATTTTTGGGGAAAGATAGGGAAGATGGTTGAGATGTGTTAAAGTGGTGTTCCTTTCCATTTTCTCTGAAGTAAGTAACCTTGTCATTGTGGTTGGGAAAATAGACTTTTTATTTGTCAAAAAAAGCTTGCCTGAGTAAAGGAGTCTGTTCCCTAACATTGCTATAATCAGGAATTTCAAGTATGAATTGCTGTAAGTTGCAGTATTGAATTTGTTTGAGGTTGTTTTCTAATCATTGTGACATGAGTATGATCCCCAAACCAAGAATTCAGACAGTCTAAGACATGAGTGTACACCCTTCCAGGAATCTAGAGTGCAGTACAATAGAACCATTTTAAATTTAAACTGGTTTCAGCAAAAGTAAAAAAGAATTTAAGAAAATTGACTTCTAGTCCGGATGTTCCAAGTATCTACCATCTCTGTGACTTTGACAAATCAACTTCTGACCATAAATTCTAAGAAGAAAAGGGGTAGAGGGGCTGGACAAGGTTTAGCTTTGTTTTGTTTTAGCTTTAAAATTCTGTGAATTTTCATATCTTGATCTAATAAATATGGATAATTCTTAAATTTTTCATCTGTGATAAGAAAGGAAATTCAAATTATTAGATTGAACCCTTCACTAAAAATATCCTAAAATTATTCTGCTTAATAAGTTGATGTCAGAGATTGCACTTACAAACCTGTTGGCCATATTGTAGTATGCCTTTTATGACTAACTAGTAAACAGTACTGTGTAGTGTGAAAATAGAGATATCGCAGTAGCCTAGATCATAGCACAGTGACCTACTTTCAAAAACGGCTATCTGTGTGGAAGAGTTCATGCCATTTTCTTAGACATCTTTTGATCCCAGACTAATTTCTTGCTCAACTGGGCATACTGGGTAGCATGCATTCAGTTTGTGTTTATATGATTCATGTATTAAAAAATATATATATATATAAATGTGATGGGGTTATCATTTAACATTTTAAGAAAACAGCTCTTCATCTGAGTAATCAGTTATATGATTAAATAAAATTTTTAGTCGATTAGTAGTTATTAATTATAAATATATATCACTAATATGAAACACTTTTTACATTTGATTATTTCAAGATTGCTAAGCATCAGTACCCTTAATATTCTAGTTTATGATAAATTGATGTTGCAGCAACAAATATTGACAGATGTTTTGTTCTACTATATTTTTCCTCACATAATAGCTGCACTTTGATGTGTATATATTTCGGCCTGAAATTAGAGGTGTGACTTACGAGGGAAATTTTTTTTTTCCTTCAGCTCTTATCTTCTTCACCTCCTGCTGCCCCTATCCTTTGCCACCAGTGTTCTCAGGTCCTGCTGGGGGGACAGAGAAGATCAGAGGTGAAGGGTAGAGATGGCAGAAAGTGGGGTTGGAGCAGTGGGCTGGAGGTAGGGTAGGGAGCATGCAGAGAAGGATCCAAGGTGGATCAGTGGGAGGCGGGAGGGGGGTTATGGGGAGCAGAAAACATGGTAGTTAGAGGGCAAATAAAAATTACCTTTAAGAAAAAGAAATGTTTTTAAACATCTAGTGGTGATTATTTGGATGATTAAATTAAAAGTAAATACAGTACCTGATTTATATTTGTTGCCGGTGTGACCCTATACACAGATAAAATGTAAGATTTGCCATACTGTCATCTGTGAAATTAATCACTGACAAAACTTGGTTTTCATTGTAGATCAAAGACCAAGCTCACCAATTCGACATCAGGGAAGGAATGACGAGATTGAGCGTGATGAAAGAAGAGAGGAACGAAGAGTAGACAGAACGGATGATAGAAGAGACGAAAGGCCCAGGGAAAGAGATCGGGAAAGAGAGCGGGAGCGGGAGAGAGAGAGGGAACGGGAGAGGGATCGGGAGAGAGAGAAAGAAAGAGAACTAGAAAGAGAGCGCGCTAGGGAACGGGAGAGGGAGAGAGAGAGGGAGAAAGAGAGAGACCGGGAAAGAGAGAGAGATCGGGACCACGATAGAGAGAGGGAAAGAGAGAGGGAGCGAGACAGGGAAAAAGAGCGGGAGCGGGAGAGAGAAGAAAGGGAGCGGGAGAGAGAGCGGGAGAGGGAGAGAGAGCGAGAGCGAGAAAGAGCGAGAGAAAGGGAGAAAGAGCGAGAACGCCAGAGGGAGTGGGAAGACAAAGACAAAGGACGAGAGGACCGCAGAGAAAAGCGGGAAGATATCCGAGAAGACAGGAATCCAAGAGATGGGCACGAGGAGAGAAAATCAAAGTAAGTGATTGTGAACCAGTTTTTTACATGTCAGTGAGGAATTCAGAAAGTTCCATTTAATGCTTCTCGGGGGCCCCTAATATCCTCTTAATTCTTTTTCCTCTCCACATTTTCCTGTATTTTAGTTTTATTATATGTATTTGGTGTTCAACATCTTTTGAATTGTCTAGGAAAAAACAGTTTTCTCATTCTACTATTTCTGTATCCAAGAGATATAGTTAATAATTCTTGTTTACTGTTTGATTACAGCCATTTAAAAAAAATTAAGTTATTTATTTTTGGCTGGCTTGGGTCTTTGTTGCTGTGCGCGGGTTTTCTCTAGTTGTGGTGCGTGGGGGCTACTCTTAGTTGTGGTGTGCGGGCTTCTCATTGCAGTGGCTTCTCTTGTTGCGGCTCATGGGCTCTAGGTGCGTGGGCTTCAGTAGTTGTGGTGCACGGGCTTATTTGCTCCGCGGCATGTGGAATCTTCCCGGACCAGGGCTCGAACCCGTGTCCCCTGCATTGGCGGGCAGACTCTTAACCACTGTGCCACCAGAGAAGCCCAATTACAGCCATTTTTGATGGTACATTGGTTTATTTGACTGCTACAGACTTGTTTTTAACAGGAATCCAACCTGAAAGTGGTAGCATCAGTGGGTTTATGTCCCATCATATCCACTTTATAAGTAGTTAATGGAGTTGGCTTGTCACCAAGACATAATGCTTGTGCTATTCCTGATAATCCTTTATGAGTTCTGTGTACGTATAAGTCTAGAGTCACTACCCCCAGGCTGCAGAAGCATTTACAGTGTCTTAGAACAGAGGAAATTCTGGAACCACTGCATGGCTAGAAGGAGATGAGAGATAGAGAGGTATCCTCTCTTGGGTTGTGGAGTTATAGTAGATTATTGGAATAAAAAGATGTGTTCTTATTATCTTATATATCTGAGGGCATCTTCTCTCTTCTTTCTTTTCTCTCTCTGTTTTTCTTTTTTTTTTAATATCAGTAAGAATTTATTTGCTCTGGTATCTGGGAAGTCCAGGGTTAGTTTTTGTTTTGATGTGACTATATCCAGATTCTCAAACAAACATAGAGTGGTGTATCTCCACTGTTCTTTTTCTGTATTAGTTTTAGACTCAGAAGGCTTTTACCGAAATGATGGCTAGGATGACCCCAGGGTTATACCTATCAGCTCAGTAGCCCTCTCTGTGCTGGGGCTCTCATCAGTAGAGGAGTTAGATAAGAGAGCTAAGCCAATCACAATAGCCATGAGAAATCTGGATTCTGGTCAATTTTGAGGTTTTATAGACATAAAACCAAACGTATCAAAATTGTTTTTTTTTTCCAAATACCAACTAGAATAGAGGGTATATTTAAGTTTGTTAAGACAAACTGGAAATAATTTATATATCCTCAATTTCTTTGCCTCTACCTCTACCTTATTTGCCTCATGGTGAATACACTCTCTGCTTTAAGCTTTTTTCATCATTGCTCTTATGGATTTTGGTTATAAACAAACAACGTAGCACAGAAATGGAGGCTTCTTCCATTAGGTCTTGCCTTCCCTTCAGTCTGCAGCCAAGGTTTTCTGTAGTTCGCTCTCTCGCTTCCCTCTCGCCACATTAAAAAAAAAATCTCACATTAACATAAAATTGATAATACCTTTCACACATGCAGGCACACAGTACATTATTATTTCTCTTCTCTCCTCTGACCTCTTTAACTCTCTATCTTCTAAGATTAAAATTCTGAAATCTTTGCTATTTATTTATTATTATTTAATCCTATGCTTTGATTATATTTTACATGCTTCTGATCTCAGCTTACAGTAGCCAAAATTTCTTCTAGTTTTTCGTGGCTAGACATTCCAAGCATTGACAAGGGCCCCAGAAATTTAGGAGTCAACAGCTCTATAAAATAACTAGTTATATGAGGTTAACATCGTGATGTTTTCATCAATTATATTGTCATCTCAGTAGCTGAATTTATCCAGCACTTTCGTTTTTAACCATGGTTATGAGGAAGGTTTGTTGAATTGCCGTAGTATTTATTTTACTCTAATTTTGTTTCTGTAGATACTTCCTTGAAATTAAATTTCGTTTTTTTGCATGTTTTATATTTTCTTATGTTATCAATTAACCTCTTGCTGTGTATCAAACCACATGAGAAGTTAGAAGTTTAAAACAACCACCATGTATTTGGTCATGATTCTGTGGGTTAGCAATTTTGTCTCGGCTCAGCAGAGTGGCTCTTCTCCTGGTCTTACTTGGGATCACTCATGCTTCTCCAGTCATTCTGGCAGTTCAGCTGAGTCTGAGTGACCCACGTGGCCTCACTCACATTTCTGGCAGTTGGTGCTGGCTGTTGCTTAGGGCATCTTATTTTCTCTTCCATATGACCTCTCATCCTCCAGTAGTCTAAACTCTACTTTTGCATATGATAGTAGAAACATACCAAGAAGGCAAAAGCAGAAGCTGCAAGGCCTCTTGAGTCCTAAATGTCCAAACTTAAACTGTCATTTTCACCACATCTTCCTGTCATAGTAAGTCACTGGGCCAGCCCAGATCCAAAGAATGGGGACAGAGACTGCCTAATGATGGCAGGAGCTTTTGATAAGGAATTGCACAAGCTTGGGCCTGTGAGTTGTCATACTACATCTGGGGTCTCCTTTTCCACCTGGTTACTCATCTATATGAGTGAGCTGTCAAGGAGAAAATGTGCTCATGTGCTGCAGTGTTTCTCAACTTTTAGCCATAGTATTTACAAACATTGCTGGCTTAAAAAAAAAAAGAGTGGTCAAAATTTAACAAAAATATAGGAAAACACTAGAATAACTTAAGTATCCAGAGATATAAATCACTAGTCATTTGAAGTTTAACTGAAGAACAAGAAATATAGTGAACATATGAATTATTTTATTAATTTGTCACCAAGCAGATGATATAGTTCTAAGAGATGAGAAGAAACCGATTTTTACAGTGTACCCACAACATGACTGGCACTGGGTTTATGACATAACGAACTTATTCCTCATTGCAATTTTATGAGATGGACCCCCATTTTTTCAGCTATTTTCAGATGAGAAAGCTAAGAATGACCTCAAGGAATTTACCTAAGGTTGCATAATAAGTAACATGACTAGAAGTTGAACTCAAGTCTTTTTTGACTCCAAAGCCAATACTAGATTTTCTCATTTGACTTCCCAACATAAGGTATTTCTATACCATAAAAAGGTAAAACTAATGAATAATTTTCAGTAGAGGGTACATTGATTGCTCTGCTATATGTTACCACTTCGTAGTAGTTAAATCTGGTGAATTTCAGTGAGTTATTCTACATCTACATGAAAAAGATAAGAGGTGGTGCCATGTATTTGAAGTCCACGGTTGTAAGTCTTAACAAATGAAGAATTTTATCAAACATGCCGAATGCCCTTTGTATGATATAGATAGCTCTGAGAGTATTGGGTTTGTTTTTTTTGGTTTTAATTGTGTTCTCTTTATTTTTTGCCAGTGTTAACCTTTATTTATTTTTAGTTTTTATTAGAGTATAGTTGATTTACAATGTTCTGTTAGTTTCAGGTGTACAGCAAAGTGAGTTGGTTATACATATACATACATCCACTCTTTTTTTTTTAAGATTCTTTACCCATATAGGTCATTACAGAGTACTGAGTAGAGTTCCCTGTGCTGTACAGCGGATTCTTCTTAGTTGTCTATTTTATATATAGTAGTGTGTATGTCTCAATCCCAGTCTCCCAATTTATCCCTCCCCACCCTTATCCCCTGGTAACCATAAGTTTGTTTTCTACAAACTCTCGTTTTGTGAATAAGTTCATTTGAGTGTTATCTTTACTTAGATTGCTAATTGTGATGGGACATTTAAAGTTCTGGATGAAGCAGGAATACACTATTTTTTGAGACCTAAAATTCATAATTTATTGATTATTGGATATTCATTCATTTATATAATAGAAAATTACCATAGAATTTCCATCACTACCATTTTCTCATTCTATTTTTTTTCTGTTTCTTTCTTGCCATACTCTGTCACTCTTTTTTTTTTTTTCTTTTTTGCGGTACGCGGGCCTCTCACTGCTGCGGCCTCTCCCGTTGCGGAGCACAGGCTCTGGACGCGCAGGCCCAGCGGCCATGGCTCACGGGCCTAGCCGCTCCGTGGCATGTGGGATCTTCCCGGACCGGGGCTCGAACCCATGTCCCCTGCATCAGCAGTCGGACTCTCAACCACTGCGCCACCAGGGAAGCCCTCTTTTTTTTTTTAACATCTTTATTGGAGTATAATTGCTTTACAATGTTGTGTTAGTTTCTGCTGTACCACAAAGTGAATCAGCTATATGTATACATGTATCCCCATATCCCCTCCCTCTTGCGCCTCCCTCCCACCCTCCCTATCCCAGCCCTCTAGGTGGTCACAAAGCAGTGAGCTGATCTCCCTGTGCTATGCAGCTGCTTCCCACTAGCTTCTGATAGTATTATAATCCTACAATTATACATTCTAGTTACAGCAAAAACTAATAGTAAAAATGTAGTAAAGAAATCTTTTTCATCCCCTGGAATTTTATAAATTACATTTGTCCAATTTAGGAAGCGCTATAGAAATGAAGGGAGTCCTAGCCCTCGTCAGTCACCTAAGCGCCGGCGAGAACATTCTCCTGACAGTGACACCTACAACAGTGGAGATGATAAAAGTAAGCAGGATCTGTTTGCCACATTTCTATAGTCATATTCATTTGTAACCACGAGACCATTCTTTCACATCAATACGAAATGATGAATTGAGATTTAAAATGTTTTCTTGCTCTACTGCCTTTGAATATCTCCCATTGTGACTAAAGTATGTGTTAGAAATAGTCCTTCTACCGTAATGGCACTGTCATTTCCTACTAGTTGTAGTAAAGCCATAGTTTTATTTTTACTGAAGTTGTTATTTTTAAACTTTTAAAATGAAAAGGGAGAAATTGGTTTATTATTTATAGGTAGCATGCAATATTGTTAACATGGTGAAAGTGTGATTACTTTTATCTTTTTGTATAGATGAAAAACACAGACTCTTGAGCCAGGTTGTTCGACCTCAAGAATCTCGTTCTCTTAGTCCATCCCACCTTACAGAAGACAGGCAGGGTAGGTGGAAAGAGGAAGATCGTAAACCAGAAAGAAAAGAAAGTTCAAGGCGCTATGAAGAGCAGGAGTTCAAAGAGAAAGTTTCTTCTGTAGATAAGCAGAGAGAACAGACAGAAATCATGGAGAGCTCAAGAACTCGTTCACAAGACATGATAGGACACCACCCATGTGAAGATCGAGACACATCTGATCGAGCTCATGATGAAAATAAGAAAAAAGCAAAAATTCAAAAGAAACCTATTAAGAAAAAGAAAGACGATGATGTTGGAATGGACAGGGGTAACACAGAGACAACGTCTGACGATGGTCAAGTATTTTCACCAAAAAAAGGACAGAAGAAGAAAACCGTTGAAAAAAAGCGTAAAAGGTCCAAAGGTGATTCTGACATTTCTGATGAAGAAGCAGTCCAGCAGAGTAAGAAGAAGAGAGGCCCACGGACTCCCCCTATCACAGCCAAGGAGGAATTGGTTGAAATGCACAATAATAAGGATGGCACTATGGAGGATCCTCAGAAGAAAGAAGATACAGCGTTCAGTGACTGGTCTGATGAGGACGTGCCTGACCGTGCAGAGGTGACAGAAGCAGAGCACGCTGCCACAGCTGCTACTCCTGGAAGGACTCCTTCCCCGTCTTCTCTTCCTCCTCCTCCTCCTCCTCTTGCCATGACGACGACTCCTGCTGCCACCACCTTCAACACGTTGACCGCCACCATTTCCACCTCTTCCACCCCAGCCAACACCACCAACACTTTTACCAGTGAAGACTCACATAGAAAATGCCATAGAACACGAGTGGAAAAGGTAGAGGCACCTCATGTTACTATAGAAGATGCACCACATCGCAAGCCAGTGGATCAAAAGAGGAGTAGCAGCCTTGGCAGCAATCGGAGTAATCGTAGTCATACATCTGGCCGTCTCCGCTCCCCGTCCAATGATTCTGCACATCGAAGTGGGGATGACCAAAGTGGTCGAAAGAGAGTACTGCATAGTGGCTCAAGAGACAGAGAAAAAACAAAAAGTCTAGAAATCACAGGAGAGAGAAAATCTAGGATTGATCAGCTAAAGCGTGGAGAACCCAGTCGAAGTACTTCTTCAGGTAATGAAAATGAAGTATAATCTAACCACTGTTTCCTATGTTAGTATATTTGTATATTTTGTACAGTTTTTTGCTTTGTTCAAATCATAATTTTAAAGTAAATGCTAAATTGGTTACTTTATATGCTGCCTTAAATTTCAAGGAACCTAAAAGCTTAACCATCCCGCCAAAATGTTACCTGTTATCACATTACTAGCAGCATTATAGTAGAGGTACATTCAATGAAGTCAGTTTAATATCAGGATTTTAGTAGTATATCTTGGTGGAAACACTTACGTATTCAAGTCCTCTATTGATGCCTAAAATTTTAACCTTCTGCCTCTTCTTCCTGCAACCAATACTTTCTCTTTTGACCACAGAAAATAAGGTAGGGGGATAGGAAGAGGTCAGATAATGAAATGATCATTTCTTTTACTGCTTAAACAGTTTATGTATTTATTTCTTTGAAGATATTTTGTGGTTATAGTGGAAATAAACAAGGAAACATGCTTTTTACATATTTTAATTAACACTTTGAAAGATGGAATTTTTCATTAAGATGGGTCCTTTGGATAATTTAAAATAAATACAGAAATAGATAAATTGTCAGTTTTAAAGGGCCTTAAAATGAAGCCTTTTATTTCCATTTTATCACGTGTTAACTCTTTGTATATGGTGTATTTATTTTAGATCGCCAGGATTCAAGAAGCCATAGTTCAAGAAGAAGTTCTCCTGAGTCAGATCGACAGGTCCATTCAAGATCAGGGTCGTTTGATAGCAGAGATAGGCTTCAAGATCGTGATCGTTACGAGCATGAGAGAGAGCGGGAGAGAGAGAGGAGAGATACACGGCAGAGAGACTGGGAGCGAGATGCCGATAAAGATTGGCCCCGGAACAGGGACCGAGATCGACTACGGGAACGGGAGAGAGAACGAGACAAAAGGAGAGACTTGGACAGGGAAAGGGAGAGATTAATCTCTGATTCTATGGAAAGGGACAGGGACAGAGACAGAACTTTTGAGAGTCCTCAAATAGAGTCTGTAAAACGCAGTGAAGCAAAACTGGAGAGTGAACATGAGAGAGACCTAGAAGGCACTTTCCGGGACTCTTTAGCTTTGGATAAAGAAAGAATGGATAAAGATCTAGGATCTCTGCAGGGATTTGAAGATACAAATAAAGCTGAGAGAACAGAGAGTATGGAAGGTGAGTGTCACGCCTTTTTGTCGGTTTCAATGCTCCATTCCTTTTCAGATTTCATAGCAAACAAATATTTCCTTTTGAAAGGTCATCTGATACACATATTGACTCCATTGTTTTAGGGAAAATAGAGTTTATAAGGAAAAGCCTTATAATACTTAAAAAATGTGTTCCACTCATTAGTACTATCAAGGTAGACTTGGTTCAAATAAGCCTAAATGAAATAAATGATTACAGTCGTCCCTCAGTCCCTCAGTATCTGCAGGAATGGGTTCCAGAGCCCTCCACAGATAGTAAAATCTGGGCATGCTCAGGTCCCTTATTAAAATGACTTCCCGCTCCTAGAATGAGGGACCCTGAGAAGGCCACATCCACCCTTTTGCCCACTCAGAGCCAACCTCAGCTATGGACATCCACTCTCCAATCCTTCACCCCTGATAATGCTATACAAGCTGGCTTAATGCCTCTGCACTCTGAATGAGCTTCCTTCTCTAGGCTTCTCCGTACCCATTGCCTGATAGACCTTTTCCCTTTTATCTTCTCTTATTCAAACTGCAAGTCCCAGTTTATGCATTATTTCCTCTACGAAGCCTTCTCTGCTAAAGGTGCTTTACTCTTTCAAATCGCCGTAGCACCTTGTTTATACATCTTTAATAGCATCCCTGTGCCATATTATAATTATTTTTCCATAGTTTTCTCACCACTATACTGTACTCCTTTGTTAGGCACCATAGCTTTTCATTTCTTTATCATCAAGACTCTAGTAAGGACACAATAAATGGCTGATGAATGAAAATATGTTCTGCTGTGCATACGTGTTCTGCATCTTATTCTTTGGTGAATTATAGCCCAGGTTAACAATAGTAATGGCCCCCCTGAAAATTCTTCTGGAAGTTCTGCCTCCACTACACCATTGTTCTGACATAACCTCTCTACTTCAAGCCCCCAAGAAACTTCTGGGATACTTAGTACATAAGCAGTAATATTTTATATTCTTTTTATTTGTTGTATTGTAGCACTAGTCCCAGAATAAAGTTCACATTCTTTTAAAACTATAAACATCCTTACATCTTTTGGTTATTTGGTTAGATATATTCCAATACACCAACTGTTAACATATTTTTTCTACTTGACAAAAACATTTCTGCCTCAGTGGTCTTCACATTTTTATCTCAAATTTGAATTTTAATGGCATCAATTTGTGACCCATAGTACTATTAGAGGTACAACCTTGGGGTATAATTGAATATAATTTTAACCAATCATTGTAATATCTCTCTTGTGATAGGAGTTCTTGCCCTTCATCCCTAAAATATACCATTCATTGGTTGTGATCACAGATAACATAGCATAGAAATTTAGAGGTGAATTACCTATTGTGAAATGCAAAATTTTATCCAGTTAAAGTAGGACAATGAGTTTGATAAAGCTTGAAAAGTTAAAAATCCTATTATTTGCATTTATGTTTAGATGTATATCTGTGTAATGAAGTTATTAAAATTGTTTACTTTAGAAGTGAACGGTGGGGGTATGAGGAGATTACTACAGAACTTAATAGAGTAGAAAATTAGTAGAATGACTAGAAACATCTCATAGTTTATTATATTTTATTTGCTGTAAGTTTTATAAAGCATGCTGTTGCATTTTGAAAACTAATGTTGTAAACTCAGTAAAGTGTATGGATAACACCTGATTAGAAATATTAAGTGTACTGTATAGTTTTATGATAATTCAAGTTCACAACTAAGTCACCAGGAGACAAAGCTTTAGCCTAGGTAGTTGAGAAAAGTTGGTAAATAAAGAAATGGAAGGTACGCTAGTGGTTAAAGTTTCAAATAAATTTTACTAATTAGTTTGCAAGTTCCTTAAAATTAATGAATTTATTTTGATAAAGAAATTAATGCATCCTTTTGAAATTAGATTTCTCTGGACTTAAAGTTTTATTATAAAAAATTAACAACATAATATCAACATTAACATGTTAGTGGTAGATTTTCTCATATTTTAATTGTAATCTTATAACTTATTTTGATATTGCTGTCCATATTGTGTTCTTGGCATTAAAACTAAATTTAATTTTTAAGTTTTCTTCTGGAGGTATCAAGTGTTTTAAATAATTAAATATAGTTTTCAAATAAAAAAATGCTTTTCAACTTTTCTTAGTGTGCACAGCCTCTCCTCTTTGTTTTCACTTAGATAACCCTTTCCCTTAACACTCTCTTTGGCATGAAATTAATTTTTCTGTTTAGCAGGAGATGACGAATCCAAGTTAGATGATGTGCATTCGTTAGGATCTGGTGCTGGAGAAGGATATGAGCCAATTAGTGATGATGAACTAGATGAAATTCTGGCAGGTGATGCTGAAAAGAGGGAGGACCAACAGGATGAGGAGAAGATGCCAGGTAATCATTTGCAGAGGTGGTTGAATGTAAGAAATATTTAATTATGGTATAGTGATATTCTTTGTTCCCTTTCATGATGTAAGAATTGATAAAATGCAGTTAGAATTTTCCCATTTTAATTAAATGTTTTAATTAACATAGAAGTGCCAATAAAATGAAAATTATAGTTAATATGCTCTGCTCATTTTTAAGTAGACATTGTCTATAAATTGGAAAGGGCATTATTTAAAATAGCACAATTGTAAGATTTCCTATCAAACAGTGATTGTCTAGCAGTGTTCTAGATGGTAGGTGTATGGTACAGAGCTTCACAACTGTGCTGCCACAAACCAACTTTTGAAATGACCATTCAGAAATTTCCAAAGGTCGAGGTTATATTTGAACACTGTTTATATACTTCTCTCTCTCAATTTTCTAAATTCAGTAATCATTTCCATTTATAGTACTTTATTCATTGCCAGAACTTCCTCCAGTGACTGTACCATGAAGCAGCTACCTTCAGTGTTCTTGTTGAATCATCCCAATTAGTCTAATTGTTACTAACAATTTTTTTTATATCATAGGGTCTTTGCTTTGTTTGGGTATACAGAATATTAAATTCTTATTTTGACTTAATTTGCTCTTACATTTTACAGTTTTTTCTAATGTATAATATATATATGAGTGTTATCTTTATTATTATCAGCTATTAGATATTTCTGAATAGAACATTATTTTGTTAATTTCCTAAACTCTGACTTATCAGTGGATAGATTATTCTCAATTTTAATCTTAGCCACTGCCTGATTCTTAAATTTATTTCATAATGAATCATTTGTTTTTAAAAGGTAAACTGTGTCTGTGCTTTCATGCACACATGCAAACTAAATACACTCCTGGATTTACTTAATTAACCCTTGAAATGACTGGTACCAAGCTTCAAAATGTCAGACCTAATATAGTGAAATGATGGAGTTCTTTCATTGAGGATCTCTCAAGCAATTTAAATGCATTATTTGTAGGAATGGGTTTGCTTAGGTGTTTGTTTGTTTGCCTTTTTTTTTTGGTTTTGGGGTTTTTTATTGAAGTATAATTGACATACATTAGTTTCAGGTACACAACGTAATGATTTGATATTTGTATACATTGCAACATGATCACCACATTAAGTCTAGTTACCATCTGTCACCATGCAAAGTTACAAAGTTTTTTTTCTTGTGATGAGAACTTTTCAGATATACTTTCTAGCAACTTTTAATGTTGAAATACAATATTATTGACTATAGTTACCATGCTATACATTACATCCCCATGATTTATTTATAATTGCAAGTTTGTACCACTTGATACCCTTGACACATTTTGTCTAAACTTTACATTCCTTCCCCTCTGGAAGCCACCGATCTCTGTATCTATGAGTTTGGTTTTCTTTTTGTTTGATTCTTTTCATTTTAGATTCCACATATAAATGAAATGGGGGGGGTGGAGGCACTCGCCTGTGACCTCTTCGCCTCTTTTCCTTTGGTGAGAAAGTTATTTGTAGAGGTCCTTAAGATTCTAAATTTTAGCTTATATAGAAAATCTTTTGTTTTAAGAATGTGCCTTTTTTGATTTATATTGTTATTTAATGCTTTCTGTGGCTTAGAATCTGTATTTCTCTATAGATAACGAGAATGTATTTCTTGGTATAATAAAATTCTGTTCTTTAACTTTTTGTAGATCCATTAGATGTGATAGATGTGGACTGGTCTGGTCTTATGCCAAAGCATCCAAAAGAACCACGAGAGCCTGGGGCTGCACTCTTAAAATTCACGCCTGGAGCCATTATGCTGAGAATTGGGATCTCTAAAAAGTTGGCTGGTTCTGAACTCTTTACTAAAGTCAAAGAAACATGTCAGAGACTTTTAGAAAAACCCAAAGGTAATTCCGTCCCACTTTGACTATATAATGTTTAATATAAACATTAAGGTGCCTTTGAAAAGGATTCTGTTCTCATGTAGCAGTTACAGTATAAGAACTTTTTCTGTTTTTGAGGACTCACTTATTTTCAGTATTTAATCCTCATGGTCAAAGTTTGTTTTAATTTATTTTGAGAAAAATTTAAGCCTACAGAAAAGTTGTAAACATAGCACAATGATCTTACTGTATCAAAGTTACTTTTTAACAGGTAAGTTCTAATGTCAAAGTGCTCAGTGGTTTACCCAGGGCTAAATGAAGTAGAGCCTGGGGAAGTGAACTAGATATTGTTCATATCTAAGCAAATTGGTTATCTTGGCAACCCTTTCCCCCCGGGAAATGGGGAATTCTACTCAAATGCAGATGTTTAGGTTGAGCCTTTAACAAAGTGGTTAAGAGCTTAGTCTCTGGGCCAGATGGCCTGGATTCCAACAGGCACACCACTTACTAGCTGTTATTTAATTTATGTGTTACTGTTATCATCTACAAGCTGGGAATAATTACACCACCAATCAGTTGTTCCATATGATCGTTAGGAGGAACAAATGAGTCGTTACAAGTAAAACACTTAGAATAGTTTCTGACATACAGTGATGCTCAGTAAATATGAGCTGCTGCTATTTAGTTTAAAACATTTTATCGCATTGATTTTAGACCTTACCGCTACAGCTTTTCATTATTCCAGAACACTTTTAGTTTATAGGGTCCTTGTTTTCTGTTTCTCTGGTACCTCGCTTATTATGTTTTGGCAGCTCATTAAGACTTTATTAATGGGGAGGAGGAGTGTAAAACAGGAGGAAAGGAGGTAAAAGGTGAAAGCACTAAGATTATTTAATGTTTTGTCACATTCATTAGAGTAAAAAAGTTTAGGAAAAAGAATTGAGCTTTTACTAAATTGAAAAAAATTGTTTTATGTGTTTCATGATCCATGTTCTTTCTTCGACTGTTAGCATAAGCAGTAAGACTCTTGATTTTAATATGGCTTAGTATACATAGAACGTATGTGTAAGAAACAAATTATAATGGTGAATATGTGTTAACCTGACAGATGACCAGTGTCTTGAGTTCTTGCCCCACTCTTTCTACTTTGATTGGTTCTGTGATCTTAAGTAACTCTTCTGGGCATAAAATGATGTAATGAAATCCCTAAGTTCTTATCCACATCTACAGCTATTTGCTCCTGTGTCTCTTGCTAATGGCATTTCAAGTTAAAATCTATTGCGTAGTTAGCAAAATCAGACTATAGTTTGTCCCTGACTAATGATCACTTACTTTAAACAATGAAAACGTACACCGTAAAGAAGGATTTGATTGTCCTTACCAAGTAGTCCTATTTTTTGGTGGTATGATAGCTTTGTTAGAGAACTAATATATGATACTGAATATAAGTTCCCTAAGGAATAGGACTGTTTTGTTTACTGCTGTATTGTCTAGTGATCTATTCTTACTAATTATGCCATTGCCTTGAAAAGTACCTGACACATAGTAGGTATTCAATAAATATTTGTGAAATAACTGATTTTTTTCTAATCTATTCTGTTTCTGTGCCCCAGTGCTGAAGAAAGTATATCTCCACTCCCTATGTAATTTTTAAATTCTAAGGCTTAAAACAGAAAACTTGAATATGTACTGAAATTTAAATTGCTTTTGTCCAGGTTTTCTGATTATAGTATGATTAAGTTCTTTGAAGCTAAATTTTCCCAGTTATTTTAGTTCCTTTGGTTTACTTGTACTTATATACGTGTTTAATCTGTCTCGAGTTAATTTGGTGCTGGTCAGTTCAAAACCGGAAAAGACTAAGTTTAGCCATGTTATACGTTCTAGGGAGGTTTGCAAGTGTGTTTTATAGTCTACTGTTGTGAAAGCAGAAAAGATTTAAATAAAAAGTAATTTGTCCTAATGAGCAATTTTCAAGGAAGTGCATGGACTCAATGGAGATTTCTTTATTTGTATCTATAGTAGAATGGTGGTGAATGTTTGATGCTATTTTTTTTAATAGTCTGCATTATATGACTGTGTCATTGGTTGGCTCAAACATTGGTATGGCTGAATTACCTGAGGAACTGCCTTTTCCCCCAACGGGATACCCACTAAGGTATCCTAGTTCCAACTGTGGAGAGTCTGTAGGTCTGGTGGTAGAGCCCTGGCACTGTATTTTTAAAAACTGCTCAGATGATTCTGATAGACATCGAAGTTTGTGAACTATTTCTGAGTTTTTATTTACATTTATTTTTGCTTTTGTTATAAACCTATTCACTAGGTGTATAACTTACCAACTAGGTATATTACATGAGACAGGTTTCTTGTTAATTATCTAATCTATTTATGCTCTGCAGTTCAGGAAATGAAATATGTAATGCAATTTCATTAATTCTCAAATGTCTGTTTTGTTTTTACCTAGGTGTTATTTACTATTTCCCTTTGTGGGCTCTAGCAATAAACTGTTTGATCATGTTGCTATAGAAACACTACCTGATACCATTCATACTCTTGGCCAACTCCTGGAATGTTAACTTTGAAGTTACTACTCTTTCTGTTATTTATTTAGATTAATGACTGACCCTATTCTGTAAATTTTGATTTCTTGTCTATTTTTAACTCAATCTCTCTTTTTATTAAGTGTTTTCTCCCTACTGTGCATGTTATGACTTAAAACTAAGTGATTTTGATACATTGTCCCAGGTTTTTACTGTGACCAAATATTGGATAAAATTTGCAGATTATCTAACAAACAGCTAATCACTTTCCTAAGTTTTTTAGGGTTCACAGAATGTAGTCACATTACTACATTTGAATCTTGCCATAATAAAGTGCTGAATCTAGAACTTGTAGTTGATGGTACACAATATATTGAATTTGATTTTACTAATTCTTAACTTGAACTTTTTTCCCGTAGTAATCCGTGTCTAAATTCTGTCTCCCAGTTCTGCTTTTCTTATATCTTAAAGTGGCTATCAGAGTATTTATTTTTGTTTGAGCCTAGCACCAAAACTACATACTGGAGTTCTCTCACAGAGAACATATTGCCTTTATATGAAATAGTTTTCACCACTGTTGGTAACTTTGATAAAGTATAGATAAACTTAGTATAGATAGACTTTGTGGAATATTCATCTAAGCAGTTGATAACACTTCTATTTTCAGAAACCTTAATGTGTTTATTTTTTATTGAAAGACGCAGACAATCTTTTTGAACATGAATTGGGGGCTCTCAACATGGCTGCATTACTACGAAAAGAGGAAAGAGCAAGTCTTCTTAGTAATCTTGGACCATGCTGTAAAGCATTATGCTTCAGGCGGGATTCTGCAATCCGGAAGCAGCTTGTTAAAAATGAGAAGGTACTGTTGTTTCCTTAGAAGAATTGGAACATGTCTGTTGAGTAGTATGGATGACATATTCTTCATTTGATTGCTTTAAGGTGAAATTAAGGTCTCATGATCTGCTTTTATGAGTTTGGTTTCCCAGTCTTTTACACATGTAAAAGAAAGAATTTTATTAGAATTTATAGTACTTTTTATTTTAC
Source organism: Delphinus delphis (assembly GCF_949987515.2). Lineage (NCBI taxonomy): Eukaryota > Metazoa > Chordata > Mammalia > Artiodactyla > Delphinidae > Delphinus > Delphinus delphis. The sequence goes on from NC_082700.1 coordinate 20,701,625, forward strand.
TTTAACAGTTTTGAATAACATTTGTTTTGAATAACATTGTTACTGGTAGTGGAAAAAAAATTTTTTTTTTAACATCTCTATTGGGGTATAATTACTTAACAATGGTGGGTTAGTTTCTCTTCATAACAAAGTGAATCAGTTGTACATATACATATGTTCCCATATCTCTTCCCTCTTGTGTCTCTCTCCCTCCCACCCTCCCTATCCCACCCCTCCAGGCGGTCACAAAGCACCGAGCTGATATCCCTGTGCTATGCGGCTGCTTCCCACTAGCTATCTACCTTACCTTTGTTAGTGTATATATGTCCATGCCTCTCTCTCGCTTTGTCACAGCTCACCCTTCACCCTCCCCATATCCTCAAGTCCGTTCTCCAGTAGGTCTGTGTCTTTATTCCTGTCTTACCCCTAGGTCCTTCATGACATTTTTTTTCTTAAATTCCATATATATGTGTTAGCATATGGTATTTGTCTTTCTCTTTCTGACTTACTTCACTCTGTATGACAGACTCTGGGTCTATCCACCTCATTACAAATTGCTCAATTTCGTTTCTTTTTATGGCTGAGTCATATTCCATTGTATATATGTGCCACATCTTCTTTATCCATTCATCTGATGATGGGCACTTAGGTTGCTTCCATGTCCTGGCTATTGTCAATAGAGCTGCAGTGAACATTTTGGTACATGACTCTTTCTGAATTTTGGTTTTCTCAGGGTATATGCCCAGTAGTGGGATTGCTGGGTCATATGGTAGTTCTATTTGTAGTTTTTTAAGCATAGTGGCTGAACCAATTCGCATTCCCACCAGCAGTGCAAGAGTGTTCCCTTTTCTCCACACCCTCTCCAGCATTTATTGTTCCTAGATTTTTTGATGATGGCCATTCTGACTGGTGTGAGATGATATCTCATTGTAGTTTTGATTTGCATTTCTCTAATGATTAGTGATGTTGAGCATTCTTTCATGTGTTTGTTGGCAGTCTGTATATCTTCTTTGGAGAAATGTCTATTTAGGTCTTCTGCCCATTTTTGGATTGGGTGGTTTGTTTTTTTGATGTTGAGCTGCATGATCTGCTTGTAAATTTTGGAAATTAATCCCTTGTCAGTTGCTTTATTTGCAAATATTTTCTCCCATTCTGAGGGTTGTCTTTTGGTCTTGTTTATGGTTTCCTTTGCTGTGCAAAAGTTTTGAAGTTTCATGAGGTCCCATTTGTTTATTTTTGTTTTTATTTCCATTTCTCTAGGAGGTGGGTCAAAAAGGATCTTGCTGTGATTTATGTCATAGAGTGTTCTGCCTATATTTTCCTCTAAGAGTTTGATAGTTTCTGGCCTTACATTTAGGTCTTTAATCTATTTTGAGCTTATTTTTGTGTATGGTGTTAGGGAGTGATCTAATCTCATACTTTTACATGTACCTGTCCAGTTTTCCCAGCACCACTTATTGAAGAGGCTGTCCTTTCTCCACTGTACCTTCTCGCCTCCTTTATCAAAGATAAGGTGACCATATGTGTGTGGGTTTATCTCTGGGCTTTCTATCCTGTTCCATTGATCTATATTTCTGTTTTTGTGCCACTACCATACTGTCTTCATTACTGTAGCTTTGTGGTATTGAAGTCAGGGAGCCTGATTCCTCCAGCTCCGTTTTTCGTTCTCAAGATTGCTTTGGCTCTTCGGGGTCTTTTGTGTTTCCATACAAGTTGTGAAATTTTTTGTTCTAGTTCTGTGAAAAAATGCCAGTGGTAGTTTGATAGGGATTGCATTGAATCTGTAGATTGCTTTGGGTAGTAGAATCATTTTCACAATGTTGATTCTTCCAATCCAAGAACATGGTATATCTCTCCATCTATTTGTATCATCTTTAATTTCTTTCATCAGTGTCTTATAATTTTCTGCATACAGGTCTTTTGTCTCCTTAGGTAGGTTTATTCCTAGATATTTTATTCTTTTTGTTGCAGTGGTAAATGGGAGTGTTTTCTTGATTTCACTTTCAGATTTTTCATCATTAGTGTATAGGAATGCAAGAGATTTCTGTGCATTAATTTTGTATCCTGCAACTTTACCAAATTCATTGATTAGCTCTAGTAGTTTTCTGGTGGCATCTTAAGGATTCTCTATGTATAGTATCATGTCATCTGCAGACAGTGACAGATTTACTTCTTCTTTTCCGATTTGGATTCCTTTTATTTCCTTTCCTTCTCTGATTGCTGTGGCTAAAACTTCCAAAACTATATTGAATAAGAGTGGTGACAGAGGGCAACCTTGTCTTGTTCCTGATCTTAGTGGAAATACTTTCAGTTTTTCACCATTGAGGATGATGTTGGCTGTGGGTTTGTCATAGATGGCCTTTATCATGTTGAGGAAAGTTCCCTCTATGCCTACTTTCTGCAGGGTTTTTATCATAAATGGGTGTTGAATTTTGTCAAAAGCTTTTTCTGCATCTATTGAGATGATCATATGGTTTTTCTCCTTCAATTTGTTACTACAGTTTATCACATTGATAGATTTGCGTATATTGAAGAATCCTTGCATTCCTGGAATAAACCCCACTTGATCATGGTGTATGACCCTTTTAATGTGCTGTTGGATTCTGTTTGCTAGTATTTTGTTGAGGATTTTTGCATCTATGTTCATCAGTGATGTTGGCCTGTAGTTTTCTTTCTTTGTGACATCCTTGTCAGGTTTTGGTATCAAGGTGATGGTGGCCTCGTAGAATGAATTTGGGAGTGTTTCTCCCTCTGCTATATTTTGGAAGAGTTTGAGAAGGATAGATGTTAGCGCTTCTCTAAATGTTTGATAGAATTCACCTGTGAAGCCATCTGGTTCTGGGCTTTTGTTTGTTGGAAGATTTTTAATCACAGTTTCAATTTCAGTGCTTGTGAATAGTCCGTTCATATTTTCTATTTCTTCCTGATTCAGTCTTGGCAGGTTGTGCCTTTCTAAGAATTTGTCCATTTTATTGGCATAGAGTTGCTTGTAGTAATCTCTCATGATCTTTTGTATTTCTGCAGTGTCAGTTGTTACTTCTCCTTTTTCATTTCTAATTTTATTGATTTGAGTCTTCTCCCTTTTTTTCTTGATGAGTCTGGCTAATGGTTTATCTATTTTGTTTATCTCCTCAAAGAACCAGCTTTTAGTTTTATTGATCTTTGCTTTTTCATTTATTTCTGATGTGATTTTTATGATTTCTTTCCTTCTGCTAACTTTGGGGTTTTTTTGTTCTTCTTTCTCATTGCTTTAGGTGCAAGGTTAGGTTGTTTATTCGAGATGTTTCCTGCTTCTTAAGGTGGGCTTGTATTGCTATAAACTTCCCCCTTAGAACTGCTTTTGCTGCATCCCATAGGTTTTGGGTCTTTGTGTCTCCATTGTCATTTGTTTCTAGGTATTTGTTTATTTCCTCCTTGATTTCTTCAATGATCACTTCATTATTAAGTAGTGTATTGTTTAGCCTCCATGTGTTTGTATTTTTTACAGATGTTTTCCTGTAATTGATATCTAGTCTTATGGCGTTGTGGTCGGAAAAGATACTCGATATGATTTCAATTTTCTTAAATTTACCAAGGCTTGATTTGTGACCCAAGATATGATCTATCCTGGAGAATGTTCCATGAGCACTTGAGAAAAATGTGTATTCTGTTGTTTTTGGATGGAGTGTCCTAGATGGAGTGTCCTATAAATATCAATTAAGTCCATCTTGTTTAATGTATCATTTAAAGCTTGTGTTTCCTCATTTATTTTCATTTTGGATGATGATCTGTCCATTGGTGAAAGTGGGGTGTTAAAGTCCCCTACTATGAACGTGTTACTGTTGATTTCCCCTTTTATGGCTGTTAGTATTTGCCTTATGTATTGACGTGCTCCTATGTTGGGTGCATAAATATTTCCAATTGTTATATCTTTTTCTTGGATCAAGCATATCTTCTTCTTGGATCAATTCCTTGATCATTATGTAGTGTCCTTCTCTGTCTCTTTTAATAGTCTTTATTTTAAAGTCTATTTTGTCTGATACGAGAATTGCTACTCCAGCTTTCTTTTCATTTCCACTTGCATGGAATATCTTTTTCCATCCCCTTGCTTTCAGTCTGTATGTGTCTCTAGGTCTGAAGTGGGTCTCTTTCAGACAGCATAGATATGGGTCTTGTTTTTGTATCCATTCAGCCAATCTTTGTCTTTTGGTGGGAGCATTTAGTCCATTTATACTTAAGGTAATTATTGATATGTATGTTCCTATTCCCATTTTCTTAATTGTTTTGGGTTCGTTATTGTAGGTCTTTTCCTTCTCTTGTGTTTCTTGCCTAGAGAAGTTCCTTTAGCATTTGTTGTAAAGCTGGTTTGGTGGTGCTGAACTCTCTCAGCTTTTGCTTATCTGTAAAGGTTTTAATTCCTCCATCAAATCTGAATGAGATCCTTGCTGGGTAGAGTAATCTTGGTTGCAGGTTTTTCTCCTTCATCACTTTCAGTATGTCCTGCCACTCCCTTCTGGCTTGCAGAGTTTCTGCTGAGAGATCAGATGTTAACCTTATGGGGATTCCCTTGGGTGTTATTTGTTGTTTTTCCCTTGCTGCTTTTAATATGTTTTCTTTGTATTTAATTTTTTACAGTTTCATTAATATGTGTCTTGGCATATTTCTCCTTGGGTTTATCCTGTATGGGACTCTCTGTGCTTCCTGGACTTGATTAACTATTTCCTTTCCCATATTAGGGAAGTTTTCAACTATAATCTCTTCAAATATTTTCTCAGGCCCTTTTTCTCTTCTTCTTCTGGAATCCCTATAATTCGAATGTTGGTGCGTTTAATGTTGTCCCAGAGGTCTCTGAGACTGTCCTCACTTCTTTTCATTCTTTTTCTTTATGCTGCTCTGCAGTAGTTATTTCCACTATTTTATCCTCCAGGTCACTTATCCGTTCTTCTGTCTCAGTTATTCTGCTATTGATTCCTTCCAGAGTATTCTTAATTTCATTTATTGTGTTGTTCATCATTGTTTGTTTCAGCTTTAGTTCTTCTAGGTCCTTGTTAAATGATTCTTGCATTTTGTCTATTCTGTTTCCAAGATTTTGGATCATCTTTACTATCATTATTCTGAATTCTTTTTCAGGTAGACTGCCTATTTCTTCTTCATTTGTTAGGTCTGGTGCGTTTTTATCTTGCTCCTTCATCTGCTGTGTGTTTTTCTGTCTTCTCATTTTGGTTATCTTACTGTGTTTGGGGTCTGCTTTTTGCAGGCTGCAGGTTCGTAGTTGCCATTGTTTTTGATGTCTGTCCCCAGTGGCTAAGGTTGGTTCAGTGGGTTGTGTAGGCTTCCTGGTGGAGGGGACTAGTGCCTGTGTTCTGGTGGATGAGGCTGGACCTTGTCTTTCTGGTGGGCAGGTCCACGTCTGGTGGTGTATTTTGGGGTGTCTGTGGCCTTATTACGATTTTAGGCAGCCTCTCTGCTAATGGGTGAGGGTGTGTTCCTGTCTTGCTAGTTGTTTGGCATAGGTTGTCCAGCACTGTAGCTTGCTGGTCATTGAGTGAAGCTGGGTGCTGGTGTTGAGATGGAGATCTCTGAGAGATTTTTGCCGTTTGATATTATGTGGAGCTGGGAGGTCTCTTGTTGACCAGTGTCCTGAAGTTGGCTCTCCCACCTCAGAGGCACAGCACTGACTCCTGGCTGCAGCATCAAGAGCATTTCATCCACACAGCTCAGAATAAAAGAAAAAGAAGAAGGAAAGAAAGGAGGGAGGGAGGAAGGAGGGAAGGAAGGAAAAAAGAAAGAAGATACAGTGAAATATAAAATATAATAAAGTTATTAAATTAAAAAATAATTATTTAGGAAAAAAGGGACAGATAGAACCTTAGGACAAATGTTAGAAGCAAAGCTATACAGACAAAATCTCACTAAGAAGCATACACATACACACCCACAAAAAGAGAAAAAGGGGAAAAAATAATAAATCTTGCTCTCAAAGTCCACCTCAATTTGGGATGATTGGTTGTCTATTCAGGTTTTCCACAGATGCAAGGTACATCAAGTTGATTGTGGAGCTTTAATCCACTGCTCCTGAGGCTGCTGGGAGAGATTTCCCTTTCTCTTCTTTGTTCTCACAGCTCCCAGGGGCTCAGATTTGGATTGGGTCCCGTCACTGCATGTAGGTTGCTGGAGGGCGTCTGTTCTTCACTCAGACAGGACGGGGTTAAAGGAGCCGCTGATTCAGGAGCTCTGGCTCACTCAGGCCGGGGGTAGGGAGGGGCGCAGAGTGCGGGGTGAGCCTGCGGCAGCAGAGGGGCAGCAGAGGACGTCAGGACGTTGCACCAGCCTGAGGCCTGCCATGCATTCTCCCAGGGAAGTTGTCCCTGGATCCCGGGACCCTGGCAGTAGCAGGCTGCACAGGCTCCCAGGAAGAGGGGTGTGGATAGTGACCTGTGCTCGCACACAGGCGTCTTGGTGGCGGCAGCAGCAGCCTTAGCATCTCCCGCCCGTCTCTGGCGTCCACGCTTTTAGCCGCGGCTCGCGCCCGTCTCCGGAGCTCCTTTAAGCAGCGCTCTTAATCCCCTCTCCTCACACACCAGGAAACAAAGAGGGAAGAAAAAGTCTCTTGCCTCTTTGGCAGGTGCAGACTTTTCCTTGGACTCCCTCCTGGCTAGCCGTGGCGCACTAACCCCCTTCAGGCTGTGTTCACGCCGCCAACCCCAGTCCTCTCCCTGCGCTCCAACCGAAGCCTGAGCCTCAGCTCGCAGCCCTGCCCACCCCAGCAGGTGAGCAGACAAGCCTCTGGGGCTGGTGAGTGCCGGTCGGCACCGATCCTCTGTGTGGGAATCTCCCCGCTTTGCCCTCCACACCCGTTGCTATGCTCTCCTCCGCAGCTCCGAAGCTCCCCCCTCCGCCTCCCGCAGTCTCCACCCGCAAAGAGCCTTCCTAGTGTGTGGAAACCTTTCCTCCTTCACAGCTCCCTCCCACTGGTGCAGGTCCTGTGCCTGTTCTTTTGTCTGTTTTTTGTTTTTTTCTTTTGCCCTACCCAGGTACATGGGGAGTTTCTTGCCTTTTGGGAGGTCTGAGGTCTTCTGCCAGCATTCAGTAGGTGTTCTGTAGGAGTTGCTCCACGTGTAGATGTATTTCTGGTGTATCTGTGGGGAGGAAGGTGCTCTCCACGTCTTACTCTTCCGCCATCTTCCCCTCCACCTGGAAAAAAATTTTAAATAGTCTATTCCTGTGAAATATTTTTCATTTGCAAAGTTTCTTTAGATAATGAAATATACTAGAAACTTATTTAAATTGAAGTTCAAGGAAAAAGATTTTCCAGAGTGGTGAGGAGATTATATAGTGTTTATGAGAATATACCAAATTGAAGAGGAAATAAACACAAGTGATTATATGTAAACATTTCCTTGAAGAATAAAGGAAATTGAAGCTCAGCTTATTTTTTGTTTGGTTCAGGTAAGGAACCCCAGTTGAGAAAGACAACAGAGGAATTTTTTTGAATGATGACACTTCTGATTGCGGTCGTGGTTTCTTGAATATATACATGAGTGAAGACTCACAGAACTATACATAAAAAGCCAGTCTTACTGTATCACAACTTATAAAATATTTTTTATAATGCAAATGTGGTCAAGGCATCACTCTTCCTTTAAAGATCTAGAAGAGAAATAGCAGAATGCTGGAGATATTCAAATCTTTATTTCATTCTACACATGGTTGGAGAACATTTAACAAAATTTTATGACAATAACTTTCAAAACTGCTAAGGTCGCTTTAAGTTCCAATAATAGCCATCTACAGCTTAGTTTCTCAGTAGACTGCACTGATCAGCTGTCTTCTTTAGAATTTGTTCAGTTCTGGAGCCTACATCTTATGTCATATCAACAGACCAGTAAGGAGTATGGAATGTTCGGTGCTTCTCTTCAGAGAATTGATTGTCATGTGAAAGTAAGACTGAATTAGTGTGTAGCTCCGTAGAAGAGATTTTATTTCAAAACGTGGAAGAAATAGTACCATTCAACAATAGAATGTGCAGTGTTTTTCGTTGTTTTGTCATTGGAAATAATGAAGTAAAAACTACTTGATTACCTGTCAGGGATTGTTGAGAAGATTCCTGCTTTGAGCAAGAAGTTAGACTAGGTGCCCTCTAAAGATTGCTTTCTTTTCTAAGATTCCTTGAGTCTGCAGACATTTCTTAATTTTGCTTTTAAATATCCAACACAGCTAATTTAATATTCATCACTAACAAATTTTTCTTATAACTGATATTTTTGTTAGCAGTTAACCTGTCTTTTCTACTGTCAACTAATAATGTACATGTTTAATTTGTTTTTGTTTTCTCCAAATAGGGCACCGTAAAACAAGCTTATACAAATGCTCCAGTGGTAGACAATGAACTCTTACGACTGAGTCTTCGATTATTTAAGCGGAAGACTACTTGCCACACCTCAGGACCTGAAAAGACTGAAGATAATAAACTCTCACAGTCTAGTATCCAACAGGAACTGTGTGTGTCTTAAGACTGAAGTCCAGGCACATTTTCGGTACTATTTCCCTTTATCAGTGCATATTCTTTTTCAAAGTTCTTTGGTTTGACAAGTGTTATTAGTGACAAAGGCAGAAAAAACTTATCAGCCATGCTAAAAGAGTGACAAACTTTGCTTTAAAGACAGTAGTTTGGCTAACAAGATTTTACAAAAATTTTTACACAGTACTTGATACTCATGCAAAATAATGTGAAAGCATCTAGATTTAGTAGTTTATTCTGTACCTTTTGTTAAAACTGAAGACTTTGAAAACGGTCATCCCTGCTCTTCCTGCCTACACAGATTTTTTTATGAAATGGAGCCACTAATTTATGTACTGGATCATCCTTACAGAAACTGCGATTTTCTCCAGAAACAGTGTGTTCACTGAATGAACACACACGCCATGCACCGCTGTGCTGCACAGGACACAGAAAGTGGGGCTGGGCCTGCATGCTGTGTGTAGGCAGGAGCAAGCCACGATCCTGTTTTCCTTTCTAAAATTGTAACAAAACTACTTAATGGCTCTTCGGTTTTTTTAATATATGTGCATTGTTACAACGTCTATTGGATCTATTTCGAGTCTGAATGGTTTTGTTTGTTATCAGAGACTGTCGACTATTTTTATTTTTAATAAATGTACCTTCCCTTTTCTTGTTGTAGATTTACTTTGCTCTTCATTAATCTTACTCCTGATGTTCTAAAACATTTGTCATCAACATTACATGTTTCATACTTAAGATATTTTACTGCTGGAGTTATTACTGGACAGCTGTGAATAATGCAATAATAGTTGAGGATGTACTTCAAATATAGCTCAGTAATACTTGAAACAAACCAAGAGTTAACCAACCTATGTAATCTGAGTTTTAAAATCCTACCATCATACTTTTCAGAGCTATAACCTTTGATTACATTAACCTGCCTCCAGATACAGAGTGGTGAGATTATATAGTGTTTGTGAGAATATACCAAATTGAAGAGAGGAAATAAATACAAGTGATTTTATGTAAGCATTTACTTGAAGAATAAAGGAAATTGAAACATTATTTTCTGTTTGGTTCAGGTAAGGAATCCCAGTTGAGAAAGACAACAGAGGAATTTTTTTGAATGATGACATGGTTACCTGAATATATACATGAGTGAAAACTCACAGAACTATACATAAAAAGCCAGTTTTACTGTATCACAACTTATATTTTTTATAATGCAAATGTGGTCAAGGCCTCACTCTTACTTTAAAGATCCTAGAAGAAAAATAATATATAAAACAATTTACTTTTTATAAATAATATATCTGCTTTATTTTGTATGTACATATTTATCTCATGAAGTGGACTCTTAGAAGGATTTGAAATGGACTCCACTGCAGAATTTGTGGGCAGACAGTAATGATGATAATGAAGGAAACCAATGAAAATTGTAATTTGATGATTGCCTTTCAGAGGTTTTTGTTAAAACTGTAATCCTGTTACCTGTCTCAGTAGTTGTGTATCCTTTTCCTACAGGTAACCTAATGTTACTGGTTGAAAGGTTATATTCATTTCAAGAAACAAACAGTCATTGTGCACTTAATTTTTACAAAATACTTACCCAGCAAAGGAAATAGTCTTATTTCCAAGTGACCTGGAAAGCATGTATAAGAAAATTACCTTCTTGGGTTTTGTTTTGCTACTTGTAAACAAAAAGATTCAGGTGTGTTTCCTCTTCCAATTGGTAAATGTTTTGAATAAAAAAATAAAATTCTTTAATGACCTGGAGAATGAATAACCTTTAGAAAACTACTTCCTGTTTTAGTGGATAATATCATTCTCTGTAGCATAAAGATTTAAAGTCATAGAACCTCTAATATTAGTTCCAAGAATTGTGGAGTGTAACAGAAATAATGGTTTTCCTGTTTTGTGCACTGACTTTAGGAATATTTCGCAAGTTATTTCTTTACAGAAATGAAAACTCTGTAGGTAGGTTTGCTATATAGTCAAATCCGTTGCCATTTTAGTTTTGAATATCTTTTTGTTAGGTTGTAAAAGAAAATGTTAAAACCGTTTGTTTGCTTAGTCACAGTATTCAGAGCTTTATGCTCCCACTGGGAATGTCCTGTTAAGTCTCATAATTTTTAAAAATTCAAACATTCTGTGTATTGCTAATCATATACCCATAAAGTTCTTCTAAAGCAGATCTTCTTGTTGAATTTTCCATAAAAGCTCTTGGACCATAAAATCTCAAACCAGTATTCCTGGAAACATCTTCCAATCTATAAATTGTTAGTACAGTTAATGGTTTTCTGTCTCATAACTGATGATGAACTTTGTCCATTTGCCATAACTGCACAACTGGACTCCAGCTGCTAGTGATAAGGAGTTGTCTGTCTAGAGAAGAGGCAGAGAGTTATGTCTGCCATCCAAAGTAAATAAAATGGGAGTTAACAGATACTTATATTTTGTTGAGTCAGTTGTTTGATTTTTTTTTTGGCAGATGTCCTCACTATTTAGTAAAGTCTTATACTAAACTTATAATAGTTGGTAGCTTCTTCACAAAAATTTGTAACTATACTCAAGTAGTACCTTAATATGTTAAAATCTGACCCATCACTTCTCTTTATTCTGATCAGTAACTGCAGGTTATTGTCTCCATCCTTCCCCATGACCACTTATGACTTATCCTTATTAATTTGAAAATCTGTGGCATCAGCAGAACATCCCACATTATTCCTTACTGTAAGATTATGGTAAATAGTATCTATATTGTCAATGATGCTTTTAAATCTCAGAAAGAAGAGCCAGCATCTGAACCTCAATTTGTTATTTTAAAAGGTGTATGGGTTCCAGCACAAGATAGCTACATAGGAGGATCCTAAACTCACCACTTCCCATGGCCACACTGAATCTACAGCTGCATATGGAACAACTTCCTCTGGACAAAACCCAAAACTAGCTGAGAGACCCCTACAAGGAAGAACCCACATCTAAGCTAGTAGGAGAGGCTGAGACAAAATCTCACCATAAATCCCACTCTCAGTATGGAGACCCCCAATCAAGAGGGAACTCGCAACTTTGAGGTTCTCCCTGAAGAGTGAAGGGTTTGAACCCCACATCTTGCACCCCAACTTTAAAAACTTGCCACTGAGAGACAAGCCCCCCAAACAACATCAAGAGACCCACACTGAGACACGTTGTAAAGTTCAAGTTAAAGACCACGAGAGTATCTTAAAAGCAGCAAGAAAAAAACAACTTGATACCTATAAAGGAACTCCTATATGATTATCAGATTTTGTCAACAGAAACTTTACAGACGAGAAGGGAGTGGCATGATATAGTCAAAGTGCTGAAAGGAAAAAACTGCCAATCAAGAATTCTCTACCTGACAAAGTTGTCCCTCATAATTAAAGAAGAGATAGAGTTTCCTAGACAAGAAAAGCTAATGTTGTTAATCACCACTGGACTGGCCTTACAAGAAATGTTAAAGGGGCTTCTTTAATCTGAAATGAAAGGGTGTTAATTACTAACAGGAAAACATGAGAGTACAAATCTCACTGGTAAAGGTAAATGTATGGTAAAATTCAGAAAAATCTAATGTAACAGTGATGGGTTAATTATTTATAAGGCTAGTATGAAGGATAAAAGACAAAATTAGTAAAAATAACTACAGCCATAATGATTTGTTAATGGATATACAAGATAAAAAAAAAAACATAAATTTTAACACTAAAATACAATGGTGGGGATTAAATGTAGAGCTTTAGGTTGAGTTGATACTTATGTTTTTATCCACTTAAAATGGACTATGATAAATAAGTGTTGTAAGCCTCATGGTAACCACAAAGCAAAACCCTATAATAGATTTACAGAAGATAAACCTGAGCATACCACCACAGAAAATCATCAAATTACAAAGAGAGGAGAGGAAAAAGGAATTACAAGACAGCCAGAAAACAATTTAACAAAATGGCAATAAGTACATACCTATCAATAATTAGATTATACGTAAATAGACTAAATTCTCAAATCAAAAGACATTGAGTGGCTGAAAGGATTAAAAAAAACCAAGACTCATCTAATATGCTGCCTACAAGAGATTCACTTCAGATGTGTGGACATACAGCTGAAAGTGAAGGAATCGCAAAAGATATTCCATGCAAATGGAAACCAAAACAAAGAGTAGCTATACTTACATCAAACAAAATAGACTTTAAGACAAAAACTGTAGTAAGAAGCAGACATGGTCACTGTATAATGGTAAAGGGGTCAATCCAACAAGAGGATATATTACAATATTTATGTACCTGACAGAGAAGAACCTAAATAAAGCAAATATTAACAAACCTACGGAGAGAAATTGACAGTAATACAATAATAGTAGGGGACTTTAATATCCCATTTCCATCAGTAGATAGATCATACAGATAAAAATTAATGAGGAAACATTCGCCTTAAAAGGACATATTATACCAGATGGACTTAGAAACATACAACATTCCATCCAAAAGTAACAAACATTCTTCTGAAGTACACTTGGAATATTTCCAGGATAGATCATACGTTAGGCCACAAAAAATCTTAATAAATTTAAGAAAATCAAAATCGTATCAATCATCTTTTCTGACTTTACAATGGTATGACTAGAAATCAGTTGTAAGAAAACTGGAAAACTCACAGGTATGTGTACAGAGGCTACTGAATGACCAATGGGTCAGAGAAGAAATCAAAAGAGAAAATTTAAAAACCTTGAGACAAATGAAAATGGAAATACAACATACCAAAAGTTATGGGATATAGCTAAGCAGTTCTAAGAAGGACATTCATGGCAATAAATCCCTACATTAAGAAAAAAGAAAGACCTCAAATATACAACTTAAATTTACACCTCAAAGAACTAGAAAGAGGACAACAAACCCCAGAATTAGTAGAAGGAAGGAAATAACAAAGATCAGAGCAGAAATGAATTAAATGTAAATTTAAAAGCCAGTAGAAAAGATCAATGAAACTAAGAGCTGGGGGGGTGGTTTTTGAAAAAAATTGACAAACCTTTAGCAAGACTCACCAAGAAAAAAGAGAAGATTCAACTAAGAAATGAAAAAGATGTTACAACTGATACCACAGAAGTACAAAGGATCATAAGAAACTACTACAATTATTCAGCAAATTGGACAACGTATAGGAAATGGACAAATTCCTAAAAACACAATTTTCCAAGACTGACTCATGAAGAAACAGAAAATCTGAACAGATTCATACTAGTAAAGACATTGAATCATTAAGTAAAACCCTCCCAATGAAGTCCAAAAGTCCATGACCAGATGTTTTCACTGATGAATTCTACCAAACATTTAAAGAATTACTACAAATCCTTCTCAAACTCTTCCAGAAAACTACAAGAAGCAACACTTCTGAATGTATTTTATGAGGCGAGCATTACCCTGATACCAAAACCAAAATAGGATACCACAAGAAAATTACAAGCCAATATCCCTGATGAACATAGTTGTAAAAATCCTCAGCAAAATATTAGAAAACCAAATTTAACAATATATTAAAAGGATCATACACCTTGACCAAATCAGATTTATTCTAGGGATGCAAGGATGGTTCAACATCAGAAAATCAATCAGTGTGATACACCCCCATTAACAAAATGAAGGATAAAAAAGTATATGATAATCTCAATAGATGCAGAAAAAGCATTTTACAAAATTCAACATCCATTCATGATAAAAAGTCTCAACAAAGTTGGTATAGAGAGAACATAACATACTAAAGGCCATATATGATGTGCCCACAGCTATCATACTCAATGGTGAAAAACTGAAAGCTTTTCCTCTAAGATCAGGAACAAGACAAGAATGCCCACTCTCACCACTTTTACTCAGCATAGTATTGGAAGTCCCAACCAGATCAGTTAGTCAAGAAAAAGAAACAAAAGTCATCCAAATCAGAAAGAAGTAAAACTCACTATTTGCAGATGACATGATACTATATAGAGAAAACCCTAAACTCCATCAAAAAACTATTAGAACTAATAAATGAATTCAGTAAACTTGCAAGATACAAAATCAGTGTGCAATAATCTGTTGTGTTTCTATACACTAACAACAAACTAACAGAAAGAGAAACTAAGAAAGCAATCCCATTTATAATTGCATCAAAAAGAATAAAATACTTAGGAAAAAATTTAACCAAGGAGGTGAAAGACCTGTACACTGAAAACTATAAGATGAAAGAGATTGAAGATATAAATAAATGGGAAGATAATCCATGTTCATGAGTTAGAAGAATTAGTGTAAAAATGTCTATACTACCCAAAGGAATCTACAGATTCAGTGCAATCCCTATCAAAATTCCAATGGCACTTTTCACAGAAGTAGAACAAACTCCTAAAATGTGCATGGAACCACAAATGACCCCAAATAACTGAAGCAAATTTTGGAAAAACAGAATAAAGCTGTAGGCATCATACTCCCTGGTTTCTAACTATATTATTGTACAAAGCTATGGAAATTAAAACAGTATGGTATTGGTATAAAAACAGACATGTAGGTCAATGGAACAGAATAGAGAGACCATAAATAAACCCATGCATATATGGTTAATTAATATATGACAAAGGAGTCAAGAATATACAATGGAGAAAGGACAGTCTCCTCAATAAATGAGGCTGGGAAAACTAGACAGCCACATGCAAAAGAATGAAACTGAACCATTATCTTACACCATAAAAAAATTTTAACTCGAAATGGATTAAAGACTTGAATGTGAAACCAGAAACCATAAAACACATAGAGGAAAAAATAGGCAGTAAGCTCCTTGACATCAGATGGCAATGATTTTTTGGAACTACAAAAAAAAAAAAAAGCAAGAATAAACAAGTGGGACTATATCAGACCAAAAGCTTCTGCACAGCAAAGGAAACCATCAACAACATGAAAAGGAAACCTACAAAATGGAGAAAATATTTGCAGATCATATATCTGGTAAGAGGTTAACATCCAAAACATATAAAGAACTCAGAGGACTCAAACCAAAAATCTCACACAGAAAAAACCCCCCAAACAATCCCATTATAAAATGGGCAGAGGATCTGAACAGACATTTTTCCAAAGATGACACACAGATGGCCAATAGGTACATGAAAAGGTGTTCAACATCACTAATCATCAGGGGAATGCAAGTCAAAACCACATGATATTACCTCACACCTTTTAGAATGGCTGTTCTCAAAAAGACAAGAAACAACAACTGTTGGTGAAGATGTGGAGAAAAGGAAGCCATTTTGCACTGTTGGTGGGAATGTAAATTGGTGCAGCCACTATGGAAAACAGTATGAAGGTTCCTCAAAAAATTAAAAATAAAATTACCATATGATTCAGCAATTACACTTCTAATTATCCAAAAAAAAAAAAAAAAACACACACAACTAACTGCTGAACATTCATTGACAGGAAGACACTGGAACTCACCAAAAAAGATACCCCACATCCAAAGACAAAGGAGAAGCCACAATGATATGGTAGGAGGACTGCAATCACAGTAAAATCAAATCCCATAACTGCTGGGTGGGTGACTCACAAACTGGAGAACACTTATACCAGAAAAGTCCACCCAGTGGAATGAAGGTTCTGAGCCCCACGTCAGGCTTCCCAAGCTGGGGGTCCAGCAACGGGAAGAGGAATTCCTAGAGAATCAGACTTTGAAGGTGAGTGGGATTTGATTGCAGGACTTCGACAGGACTGGGGGAAACAGAGACTCCACTCTTGGAGGGCACACACAAAGTAGTGTGTGCATCGGGACCCAGGGGAAGGAGCAGTGACCCCATAGGAGACTGAACCAGACCTACCTGCTAGTGTTGGAGGGTCTTCTGCAGAGGTGGGGGGTGGCTGTGTCTCACCGTGAGGACAAGGACACTGGCAGCAGAAGTTCTGGGAAGTACTCCTTGGCATGGGCCCTCCCAGACTCCGCCATTATCCCCACAAAACAGCCCGGGTAGGATCCAGTGTTGGGTTGCCTCGGGCCAAACAACCAACAGGGAGGGAACACAGCCCCACCCATCAGCAGACAAGTGGATTGAAGTTTTACTGAGCTCTGCCCACAAGAGTAACACCCAGCTCTACCCACCAACAGTCCCTCCCATCAGGAAACCTGCTCAAGCCTCTTAGATAACCACATCCACCAGAGGGCAGACAGCAGAAGCAAGAAGAACTACAATCCTGCAGCCTGTGGAAGGAAAACCACATTCACAGAAAAACAGACAAGATGAAAAGGCAGACGGCTATATACCAGATGAAGGAACAAGATAAAAAACAGAAAAACAACTAAATGGAGATAGGCAACCTCCCAGAAAAAGAATTCAGAGTAATGATAGTGAAGATGATCCAGGACCTCAGAAAAAGAATGGAGGCAAAGATCGAGGAGATGCAAGAAATGTTTAACAAAGACCTAGAAGAATTAAAGAACAAACAAACAGAGATAAACAATAACTGAAATGAAAACTACACTAGAAGGAATCAATAGCAGAATAACTGAGGCAGAATATCGGATAAATGACCTGGAGGACAGAATGGTGGAATTCACTGTTGTGGAACAGAATAAAGAAAAAAGAAAAAGAAATGAAGACAGGCTAAAAGGCCTCTGGGACAACATTAAATGTAACAACATTTGCATTATATGTGTCCCAGAAGGAAAAGAGAGAGAGAAAGGACCCAAGAAAATATTTGAAGAGATTATACTCAAAAACTTCCCTAACACGGGAAAGGAAATAGGCACCCAAGTACAGGAAGTGCAGAGAATCCTATACAGGATAAACCCAAGGAGAAACACACCGAGACACATAGTAATCAAATTGGCAAAAATTAAAGACAAAGAAAAATTACTGAAAGCAGCAAGGGAAAAAAGACAACATACAAAGG
Source organism: Delphinus delphis (assembly GCF_949987515.2). NCBI lineage: Eukaryota > Metazoa > Chordata > Mammalia > Artiodactyla > Delphinidae > Delphinus > Delphinus delphis. The sequence continues at coordinate 20,719,001 of NC_082700.1, forward strand.
AACTCCTATAAAGTTAACAGCAGATTTCTCAGCAGAAATTCTACAAGCCAGAAGGGAGCGACATGACATATTGAAAGTGATGAAAAGGAAGAACCTAAAACCAAGATTACTCGACCCAGCAAGGATCTCATTCAGATTCGATGGAGAAATCAAAAGCTTTACAGACTAGCAAAAGCTAAGAGAATTCAGCACCACCAAACCAGCTCTACAGCACCTCTCTAAGTGAAAAACACAAGAGAAGAAAAGGACCTACAAAAACAAACTGAAAACAATTAAGAAAATGGTCATAGGAACATACATATCAATAATTACCTTAAAAGTGAATGGATTAAATGCTCCAACCAAAAGACACAGACTTGCTGAATGGATACAAAAACAAGACCCATCTATATGCTTTTTACAAGAGACCCACTTCAGACCTAGGGACACATACAGACTGAAAGTGAGGGGATGGAAAAAGATATTCCATGCAAATGGAAATCAAAAGAAAGCTCGAGTATCTATACTCATATCAGATAAAATAGACTTTAACATAAAGACTGTTACAAGAGACAAGGAAGGACACTACATAATGATCAAGGGATCAATCCAAGAAGAAGATATAACAATTATAAATATATACATACCCAACATAGGAGCACCTCAATACATAAGGCAACTGCTAACAGCTGTAAAAGAGGAAATCGACAATAACACAATAATAGTGGGGGACTTTAACACCTCACTTACACCAATGGGAAGATCATCCAAACAGAAAATTACTAAGGAAACAAGATTTAAATGACACAAGAGACCAGATAGTACTGATATTTATAGGACATTCCATCCAAAAACAGCAGATTACACTGTCTTCTCAAGTGTGCACGGAACATTCTCCAGGATAGATCGCATCTTGGGTCACAAATCAAGCCTCAGTAAATTTAAGAAAATTGAAATCATATCAAGCATCTTATCTGAGAACAATGCTATGAGATTAGAAATCAATTACAGGAAAAAATGTAAAAAACACAAACATATGGAGGCTAAACAATACATTACTAAATAACCAAGAGATCACTGAAGACATCAAAGAGGAAATCAAAAAATACCTAGAGACAAATGACAATGAAAACACAATGGTCCAAACCCTATGGGATGCAGCAAAAGCTGTTCTAAGAGGGAAGTTTATAGCAATACAAGCCTACCTCAAGAAACAACAAACATCTCAAACAATCTAACCTTACACCTAAAAGAACTAGAGAAAGAACAACAAACGAAACCCGAAGTTAGCAGAAGGAAAGAAATCACAAAGATCAGAGCAGAAAGAAATGAAATAGAAACAAAGAAAACAATAGCAAAGATCAATAAAACTAAAACCTGGTTCTTTGAGAAGATAAACAAATTTGATAAACTCTTAGCCAGACACATCAAGAAAAAGAGGGAGAGGACTCAAATCAATAAAATTAGAAATGAAAAAGGAGAAGTTACGACAGACACCTCAGAAATACAAAGCATCCTAACAGACTACTACAAGCAACTCTATGCCAATAAAATGGACAACCTGGAAGAAATGGACAAATTCTTAGAAAGCTATAACCTTCCAAGACTCAACCAGGAAGAAACAGAAAATATGAACAGACCAATCACAAGTAATGAAATCGAAACTGTGATTAAAAACCTTCCAACAAACAAAAGTCCAGCACCAGATGGCTTCACAGGTGAATTCTATCAAACATTTAGAGAAGAGCTAACACCCATCCTTCTCAAACTCTTCCAAAAAACAGCAGAGAAAGGAACACTCCCAAACTCATTCTATGAGGCCACCATCACCCTGATACCAAAACCAGACAAAGACACTGCAAAAAAAAAAAGAAAATTACAGACCAATATCACTGATGAATATAGATGCAAAAATCCTCAACAAAATACTAGCAAACAGAATCCAACAACATGGTAACAGGATCATACACCATGATCAAGTGGGATTTATCCCAGGGATGCAAGGATTCTTCAATATACACAAACTAATCAATGTGATACAGCATATTAACAAACTGAAGAATAACAACCATATGATCGGAGGGCGCTTCAAGATGGTGGAAGAGTAATATGCGGAGATCACCTTCCTTCCACAAATACATCAGAAATATGTCTACATGTGGAACAACGCCTACAGAACACCTGCTGAACACTGGCAGAAGTCCTCAGACCTCCCAAAATGCAAGAGACTCCCCCATGTACCTGGGTAGGGCACAAGAAAAAAGAAAAAACAGAGACAAAAGAATAGGGACGGGACGTGCTCCTCTGGGAGGGAGCTGTGAAGGAGGAAAGGTTTCCACACTCTAGGAAGGCGCTTCACGGGTGGAGACGGGGTGGTGGGGTAGCGGAGGGGGGGAAGCTTCAGAGCCACAGAGGAGGGCACAGCAACAGGGGTGCAGAGGGCAAAGTGGAGAGATTCCCACACAGAGGATCAGTGCCGACCAGCACTCACCAGCCCAAGATGCTTGTCTGCTCACCCGCTGGGGCAGGCGGGGCTGGGAGCTGAGGTTCGGGCTTTGGAGGTCAGATCCCAGGGAGAGGACTGGGGTTGGATGCGTGAACACAGCCTGAAGGGGGTTAGTGCACCACGGCTGGCCAGGAGGGAGTCCGGGAAAAAGTCTGGAGCTGCTGAAGAGGCAAGAGACTTTTTCTTCCCTCTTTGTTTCCTGGTACGTGAGGACACGGGATTAACAGCGCCACTTAAAGGAGCTCCAGAGACGGGCACAAGCTGCGGCTAAAAACGCGGACCCCAGAGACGGGCATGAGACGCTAAGGCTGCTGCTGCCGCCACCAAGAAGCCTGTGTGCAAGCACAGGTCACTCTCCACACCTCGCCTCCCGGGAGCCTGTGCAGCCCGCCACTGCCAGAGTCCCGGGATGCAGGGACAACTTCCCCGGGAGAACGCACGGCGAGCCTCAGGCTGGTGCAACGTCATGCTGGCCTCTGCCGCCACAGGCCCGCCCCGCATCCGTACCCCTCCCTCCCCCCGGCCTGAGTGAGCCAGAGCCCCCGAATCAGCTGCTCCTTTAACCCCGTCCTGTCTGAGTGAAGAACAGATGCCCTCAGGTGACCTACACGCAGAGGCGGGGCCAAATCCAAAGCTGAACCTCAGGAGCTGTGCGAACGAAGAAGAGAAAGGGAAATCTCTCCCAGCAGCCTCAGGAGCAGCGGATTAAATCTCCACAATCAACTTGATGTACCCTGCATCTGTGGAATACATGAATAGACAACGAATCATCCCAAATTGAGGAGGTGGACTTTGGGAGCAATGATATATATATATGTATTTTTTTCCTTTTTCTCTTTTTGTGAGTGTGTATGTGTATGCTTCTGTGTGTGGTTTTGTCTGTATAGCTTTGCTTTTACCATTTGTCCCAGGGTTCTGTCTGTCCGTTTCTTTGTCTGTTTTACTTAAAAAATTATTTTCTTAATAATTATTTTTTAATAACTTTAATTAATTTTACTTTATTTTTTTAATTTTATCTTCTTCCTTCCTTCCTTCCTTTCTTTCTTTCCATTTTTTCTCCCTTTTATTCTGACCCGTGTGGATGAAGGGCTCGTGCTGCTCCAGCCAAGCATCAGGGCTGTGCCTCTGAGGTGGGAGAGCCAAGTTCAGAACACTGGTCCACAAGACACCTCCCAGCTCCACATAATATCAAATGGTGAAAATCTCCCAGAGATCTCCATCTCAACGCCAAGACCCAGCTTCATTCAATGACCAGCAAGCTACAGTGCTGGACACCCTACGCCAAACAATTAGCAAGAAAGAAACACAACCCCATCCATTAGCACAGAAGCTGCCTAAAATCATAATAAGGCCACAGATACCCCAAAACACACCATCAGACATGGATCTGCCCACCAGATAGACAAGATCCAGCCTCATCCACCAGAACACAGGCACTATTCCTCTCCACCAGGAAGCCTACACAGCCCACAGAACCAATCTTAGCCACTGGGGACAGACACAAAAAACAACAAGAACTACAAACCTGCAGCCTGCAAAAAGAAGACTCCAAACAAGAAGTCAAGAAAAATGAGAAGACAGAGAAACACACAGCAGATGAAGGAGCAAGGCAAAAAAGCACCAGACCAAACAAACGAAGAGGAAATAGGCAGTCTACCTGAAAAAGAATTCAGAGTAATGATAGTAAAGATGATCAAAAATCTTGGAAGTAGAATAGAGGAAATACAAGAAACGTTTAACAAGGAACTAGGAGAACTAAAGAACAAACAAACAGTGATGAACAACACAATAAATGAAACTAAAAATTCTCTAGAAGGGATCAATAGCAGAATAACAGAGGCAGAAAAAGGGATAAGTGACCTGGAAGATAAAATAGTAGAAATAACTACTGCTGAGCAGAATAAAGAAAAAAGAAAGAAAAGAATTGAGGACAGTCTCAGAGACCTCTGGGACAACATTAAATGCACCAACATTCGAATTACAGGGGTCCCAGAAGAATAAAAGAAAAAGAAAGGGACTGAGAAAATATTTGAAGAGATTATAGTTGAAAACTTCCCTAATATGGGAAAGGAAATAGTTAATCAAGTCCAGGAAGCAGAGAGAGTCCCATTCAGGATAAATCCAAGGAGAAACATGCCAAGACACATATTAATAAAACTATCAAAAATTAACTACAAAGAAAAAATATTAAAAGCAGCAAGGGTAAAACAACAAATAACACCCAAGGGAATCCCCATAAGGTTAACAGCTGATCTCTCAGCAGAAACTCTGCAAGCCAGAAGGGAGTGGCAGGACATACTGAAAGTGATGAAGGAGAAAAACCTGCAACCAAGATTACCCAGCAAGGATCTCATTCACATTTGATGGAGAAATTAAAACCTTTACAGACAAGCAAAAGCTACGAGAAATCAGCACCACGAAACAAGCTTTAAAACAAATGCTAAAGGAACTTCTCTAGGCAGGAAACACACACAAGGAAAAGACCTACAAAAACAAACCCAAAATAATTAAGAAAATGGTAATAAGAACATACATATCGATAATTATCTTAAATGTAAATGGATTGAATGCTCCACCCAAAAGACATAGACTGGATAAATGGATACAAAAACAAGACCTGTGTATATACTGTCTACAAGAGACCCACTTCAGACATAGGGACACATACAGACTGAAAGTGAGGGGATGGAAAAAGATATTCCATGCAAATGGAAATCAAAAGAAAGCTGGAGTCGGGCTTCCATGGTGGCGCAATGGTTGAGAGTCCGCCTGCCGATGCAGGGGACATGGGTTCGTGCCCCAGTCTGGGAAGATCCCACATGCCACGGAGTGGCTGGGCCCGTGAGCCATGGCCGCTGAGCCTGCGCGTCCGGAGCCTGTGCTCCGCAACGGGAGAGGCCACAACAGTGAGAGGCCCATGTACAGCAAAAAAAAAAAAAAAAAAAAAAAAGGAAAAAGAAAAAAAGAAACCTGGAGTAGCAATTCTCGTATCAGATAGACTTTACAATAAAGACTATTACAAGAGACAAAGAAGGACACTGCATAATGATCAAGGGATCGATCCAAGAAGATATAACAATTGTAAATATTTATGCACCCAACAGAGGACCACCTCAATACATAAGGTAAATACTAACAGCCATAACAGAGGAAATCAACAGTAACACAATCATACTAGGGGACTTTAATATCCCACTTTAACCAATGGACATATCATCCAAAATGAAAATAAATAAGGAAACACAAGCTTTAAATGATACATTAAACAAGATGGACTTAATTGATATTTATAGGACATTCCATACAAAAACAACAGAATGAATACACATTCCTCTCAAGTCCTGATGGAACTTCTTCAGGATAGATCATACCTTGGGTCACAAATCAAGCCTTGGTAAATTTAAGAAAATTGAAATCGCAACACGTATCTTTTCTGACCACAACGCTATGAGACTACATATCAATTACAGGAAATAATCTGTAAAAAAAAAAAAAAAATACAAACACATGGAGACTAAACAATACACTACTTAATAACCAAGAGATCACTGAAGAAATCAAAGAGGAAATCAAAAAATACCTAGAAACAAATGACAATGAAAACATGACGACCCAATATCTATGGGACGCAGCAAAAGCAGTTCTAAGACAGAAGTTTACAGCAATACAATCCTACCTTCAGAAACAAGAAATATCTCAAATAAATAACCCAACCTTACACCTAAAGCAATTAGAGAAAGAAGAACAAAAAAACCCCAAAGTTAGCAGAAGGAAAGAAATCATAAAGATCACATCAGAAATAAATGAAAAAGAAATGAAGGAAACCATAGCAAAGATCAATAAAACTAAAACCTGGTTCTTTGAGAAGATAAACAAAATTGATAAACCATTAGCCAGACTCATCAAGAAAAATAGGGAGAAGATTCAAATCAATAGAATTAGAAATGAAAAAGGAGAAGTAACAATTGACACTGCAGAAATACAAAGGATCATGAGAGATTACTACAAGCAACTCTATGCCAATAAAATGGACAACCTGGAAGGAATAGACAAATTCTTAGAAAGGCACAACCTTCCAAGACTGAACCAGGAAGAAATAGAAAATATGAACAGACCAATCACAAGTAATGAAATTTAAACTGTGATTAAAAATCTTCCAACAAACAAAAGCCCAGGACCAGATGGCTTCAATGCTGAATTCTATCAAACACTTAGAGAAGAGCTAACACCTATCCTTCTCAAACTCTTCCAAAATATAGCAGAGGGAGGAACACTCCGAAACTCATACTACGAGGCCACCATTACCCTGACACCAAAAACCAGACAAAGATATCACAAAAAAAGAAAATTACAGGCCAATATCACTGATGAACTTAGATGCAAAAATCCTCAACAAAATACTAGCAAACAGAATCCAACAGCACATTAAAAGGATCATACACTATGATCAAGTGGAATTTATCCCAGGAATGCAAGGATTCTTCAACATACGCAAATTATTCAATGTGAAACACCATATTAACGAATTTACGGAGAAAAACCATATGATTATCTCAATAGATGCAGAGAAAGCTTTTGACAAAATTCAACACCGATTTATGATAAAAACCCTCCAGAAAGTAGGCATAGAGGGAACCCACCTCAACAAAATAAAGGCCATATACGACAAACCCACAGCAAACATCATTCTCAATGGTGAAAAACTGAAAGGATTTCCTCTAAAATCAGGAATGAGACAAGGATGTCCACTCTCACCACTATTATTCAACATAGTTTTGGAAGTCCTAGCCATGGAAATCAAAGAAGAAAAAGAAATAAAAGGAATACAAATTGGAAAAGAAGAAGTAAAACTAGTAAAACTGTCACTGTTTGCAGATGACATGATACTATATATAGAGAATCCTAAAGATGCTACCAGAAAACTACTAGACCTAATCAATGAATTTGGTAAAGTAGCAGGATACAAAACGAATGCACAGAAATCTCTAGCATTCCTATACACTAATGATGTAAAATATGCAAGTGAAATTAAGAAAACGCTCCCATTTATCACTGCAACAAAAAGAATAAAATATCTAGGAATAAACCTACCTGGGAGACAAAAGACCTGTAGGCAGCAAATTATAAGACACACTGATGAAAGAAATTAAAGGCAATACAAACAGATGGAGAGATATACCATGTTCTTGGATTGCAAGAATCAACATTATGAAAATAACTCTACTACACAAAGCAATCTACGGATTCAATGCAATCCCTTTCAAACTACCACTGGCATTTTTCACAGTACTAGAAAAAATAATTTCACAATTTGTATGGAAACACAAAAGACCCCAAATAGCCAAAGCAATCTTGAGAAAAAAAAAAAAAACAGAGTGGGAAGAATCAGGCTGCCTGACTTCAGACTATACTACAAAGCTACAGTAATCAAGACAGTATGGTAGTGGCACAAAAACAGAAATATAGATCAATGGAACAGGATACAAAGCCCAGAGATAAACCCACACACGTACGGTCACCTTATCTTTGATAAAGGATGCAAGAACATACAGTGGAGAAAAGACAGCCACTTCAATAAGTGGTGCTGGGAAAACTGGACAGGTACATGTAAAAGTATAAAATTAGAACACTCCCTAATACCATACAGAAGAATAAACTCAAAATGGATTAAAGACATACATGTAAGGCCAGACAGTAGCAAACACTTAGAGGAAAACACAGGCAGAACATTCTATGAAATAAATTACAGCAAGATGCTTTTTGACCCACCTCCTAGAGAAATGGAAATAAAAATAAACAAATGGGACCTCATGAAACTTAAAAGCTTTTGCACAGCAAAGGAAACCATAAACAAGACAAAAAGACAACCCTCAGAATGGGAGAAAAAAATTGCAAATGAAGCAACTGACAAAGGATTAATCTCCAAAATTTACAAGCAGCTTATGCAGCTCAATATCAAAAAAACAAACACAATCCAAAAATGGGCAGAAGCACTAAACAGACATTTGTCCAAAGAAGATATACAGATTGCCAACAAACACATGAAAGGATGCTCAACATCATTAATTATTAGAGAAATGCAAATCAAAACCACAATGAGGTATCACCTCACACCGGTCAGAATGGCCATCATCTAAAAATGTACAAACAATAAATGCTGGAGAGGGTGTGGAGAAAAGGGAACACTCTTGCACTGTTGGTGGGAATGTAAATTGATACAGCCACTATGGCGAATGGTGTGAAGGTTCCTTAAAAAACTAAAAATAGAACTACCATATGATCCAGCAATTCCACTACTGGGCATATACCCTGAGAAAACCATAATTCAAAAAGAGTCATGTACCAAAATGTTCATTGCAGCTCTATTTACAATAGCCAGGACATGGAAGCAACCTAAGTGTCCATTGACAGGTGAATGGATAAAGAAGATGTGGCACACATATACAATGGAATATTACTCAGCCATAAAAAGAAACGAAATTGAGTTACTTGTACTGAGGTGGATGGACCTAGAGTCTGTCATACAGAGTGAAGTGTGTCAGAAAGAGAAAAACAAATACTGTATGCTAACACATATATATTGAATCTAAGAAGAATAAAAAATGGTCATGAAGAACCTAGGTGCAAGATGAGAATAAAGACACAGACCTAGTAGAGAATGGACTTGAGGGTATGGGGAGTGGGAAGGGTAAGCTGTGATAAAGTAAGAGTGGCATGGACATATATACACTTCCAAATGTAAAATAGATAGTGGGAAGCAGCCGCATAGAAGAGAGAGATCAGCTCAGTGCTTTGTGACCACTGAGAGGGATGGGATAGGGAGGGTGTGAGTGAGGGAGATGCAAAAGGGAAGAGATAGGGGAACATAGGTATATGTATAACTGATTCACTTTGTTATAAACAGAAACTAACACACCATTGTAAAGCAATTGTACTCCAATAAAGATGTTAAAAAAAAAAAAACATGATCATCTCCATAGATGCAGGAAAAGTTTTTGACAAAATTCAACACCATTTACGATACAAACTCTCCAGAAATTAGGCATAGAGGGAACCTACCTCAACATAATAAAGGCCATATATGACAAAGCCACAGCAAACACGATTCTCAATGGTGAAAAACTGAAAGCATTTACTCTAAGATCAGAAACAAGACAAGGAGTCCACTCTCACCACTATTATTCAACATAGTTTTGGAAGTGCTAGCCACGGCAATCAGAGAAGAAATAAAAGGAATACGTATTGGAAAAGAAGAAATAAAACTGTCACTGTTGGCAGATGACATGATACTGTACATAGAGAATCCTAAAGATGCCACCAGAAAACTACTAGAGCTAATCAATGAATTCAGTAAAATTTCATTTGGTAAAAATGATGAAAAATCTGAAAAAGAAATTAAGGAAACACTCCCATTTACCACTGCAAAGAAAAGAATAAAACACCTAGGAATAAGCCTACCTAGGGAGACAAAAGATCTGTATGCAGAAAACTATAAGACACTGATGAAAGAAATTAAGGTAAGAAAAACAGATGGAGAGATATACCAGGTTCTTGGATTGGAAGAATCAATATTGTGAAAATGACTGTACTACCCAAAGCAATCTACAGATTTTATGCAACCCCTAACAAATTACCAATGGCATTTTTTACAGAAATAGAACATAGAATATTAAAATTTGTATGGAGACACAAAAGATGCTGAATAGCCAAAGCAGTCTTAAGGGGGAAAAACGGGGCTGGAGACTCCCTCCCATCAAGCCTCTTAGGTAGCTTCATCCACCAGAGGGCAGACAGCAGAAGCAAGAACTACAATCCTGCAGCCTGTGGAAGGAAAACCACATTCACAGAAAGACAGACAAAATGAAAAGGCAGACGGCTATGTACCAGATGAAGGAACAAGATAAAACCCCAGAAAAACAACTAAATGAAGTGGAGATAGGCAACCTTCCAGAAAAAGAATTCAGAATAATGATAGGGAAGATGATCCAGGACCTCGGAAAAAGAATGGAGGCAAAGATCAAGGAGATGCAAGAAATGTTTAACAAAGACCTAGAAGAATTAAAGAATAAACAAACATTGATGAACAATACAATAACTGAAATGAAAACTACACTAGAAGGAATAGCAGAATGACTGAGGCAGAAGAACGGATAAGTGACCTGGAAGACAGAATGGTGGAATTCACTGCTGTGAAACAGAATAAAGAAAAAAGAATGAAAAGAAAGGAAGACAGCCTAAGAGACCTCTGGGACAACATTAAATGCAACAACATTCGCATTATGGGGGTCCCAGAAGGAGAAGAGAGAAAGGACCGGAGGAAATATTTGAAGAGATTATAGTTGAAAAATTCCCTAACATGGGAAAGGAAATAGCCACCCATGTCCAGGAAGCGCAGAGAGTCCCATACAGGATAAAACCAAGGAGAAACACGAGACACTTAGTAATCAACTTGGCAAAAATTAAAGACAAAGAAAAATTATTGAAAGCAGCAAGGGAAAAAAGACAAATAACATACAAGGGAACTCCCATAAGGTTAACAGCTGATTTCTCAGCAGAAACTCTATAAGCCAGAAGGGAGTGGCATGATATACTTAACGTGATGAAAGGGAAGAACCTACAACCAAGATTACTCGACCCAGCAAGGATCTCATTCAGATTTGATGGAGAAATCAAAAGCTTTACAGACTAGCAAAAGCTAAGAGAATTCAGCACCATCACACCAGCTCTACAACAAATGCTAAAGGAACTTCTCTAAGTGGGAAACACAAGAAAAGAAAGGATCTACAAAAACAAACCCAAAACAATTAAGAAAATGGTCATAGGAACATACATATCAATAATTACCTTAAAAGTGAATGGATTAAATGCTCCAACCAAAAGACACAGACTTGCTGAATGGATACAAAAACAAGACCCATCTATATGCTGTCCACAGAAGACCCACTTCAGACCTAGGGACACATACAGACTGAAAGTGAGGGGATGGAAAAAGAGATACCATGCAAATGGAAATCAAAAGAAAGCTGGAGTATCTATACTCATATCAGATAAAATAGACTTTAAAATAAAGAATGTTACAAGAGACAAGGAAGGACACTACATAATGATCAAGGGATCAATCCAAGAAGAAGATATAACAATTATAAATATATACGTACCCAACATAGGAGCACCTCAATACATAAGGCAACTGCTAACAGCTGTAAAAGAGGAAATGACACTAACACAATAATAGTGGGGGACTTTAACACCTCACTTACACCAATGGACAGATCATCCATAATGAAAATAAATAAGGGAACAGAAGATTTAAATGACACAATAGAACAGATAGATTTAATTGATATTTATAGGACATTCCATCCAAAAACAGCAGATTACACTTTCTTCTCAAGCATGCACGGAACATTCTCCAGGATAGATCACATGTTGGGTCACAAATCAAACCTCAGTAAATTTAAGAAAACTGAAATCATATCAAGCATCTTTTCTGACCACAGTACTATGAGATTAGAAAGGAATTACAGGGAAAAAAACGTAAAAAACACAAACACATGGAGGCTAAACAATATGTTACTAAATAACCAAGAGATCACTCATGAAATCAAAGAGGAAAGTTAAAAATACCTAGAGACAAATGACAATGAAAACATTGTGATCCAAAACCTATGGGATGCAGCAAAAGCAGTTCTAAGAGGGAAGTTTATAGCTATACAAGCCTACCTCAATAAACAAGAAACATCTCAAGTAAACAATCTAACCTTACACCTAAAGGAACTAGATAAAGAAGAACAAACAAAACCTAAATTGGCAGAAGAAAAGAAATCATAAAGATCAGAGCAGAAAGAAATGAAATAGAAACAAAGAAAACAATAGCAAAGATCAATAAAACTAAAACCTGGTTCTTTGAGAAGATAAACAAAATTGATAAACCATTAGCCAGACTCATCAAGAAAGAGAGGGAGAAGACTCAAATCAATAAAATTAGAAATGAAAAAGGAGAAGTTACAACAGACACCTCAGAAATACAAAGCATCCTAACAGACTACTACAAGCAACTCTATGCCAATAAAATGGACAACCTGGAAGAAATGGACAAATTCTTAGAAAGCTATAACCTTCCAAGACTCAACCAGGAAGAAACAGAAAATATGAACAGACCAATCACAAGTAATGAAATCGAAACTGTGATTAAAAACCTTCCAACAAACAGAAGTGCAGGACCAGATGGCTTCACAGGTGAATTCTATCAAACATTTAGAGAAGAGCTAACACCCATCCTTCTCAAACTCTTCCAAAAAACTGCAGAGGAAGGAACACTCCCAAACTCACTCTATGAGGCCACCATCATCCTGATACCAAAACCAGACAAAGATACTGCAAAAAAAAGAAAATTACAGACCAATATCACTGATGAATATGGATGCAAAAATCCTCAACAAAATACTAGCAAACAGAATCCAACAACACATTAAAAAGATCATACACCACGATCAAGTGGGATTTATCCCAGGAATGCAAGGATTCTTCAATATACGCAAATCAATGTGATACACCATATTGACAAATTGAAGAATAAAAGCCATATGGTCCTCTCAATAGATGCAGAAGAACTTTTCAGAAAAACTTTTTTCTTTTCAGATAAAACTTTTCAGATAAAAACTCTCCAGAAAGTGGGTTAGAGGGAACCTATGTAAATATAATAAAGGCCATATATGACAAACCCACAGCAAACATCATTCTCAATGGTAAAAAACTGAAAGCATTTCCTCTAAGATCAGGAACAAGACAAGGATGTCCACTCTCACCACTATTATTCAACATCGTTTTGGAAGTCCTAGCCATGGAAATCAAAGAAGAAAAAGAAATAAAAGGAGTACAAATTGGAAAAGAACAAGTAAAACTGTCACTGTTTGCAGATGACATGATAGTATTCATAGAGAATCCTAAAAATGCCACCAGAAAACTACTAGAGCTAATCAATGAACTTGGTAAAGTTGCAGGATACAAAATTAATGCACAGAAATCTCTTCCATTCCTATACACTAATGATGAAAAATCTGAAAGAGAAATTATGGAAACACTCCCATTTACCACTGCAACAAAAAAAGTAAAATACCTAGGAATAAACCTACCTAGGGAGACAAAAGACCTGTATGCAGAAAACTATAAGACAGTGATGAAAGAAATTAAAGACGATACCAACAGATGGAGAGATATACCATGTTCTTGGATTGGAAGAATCAATATTGTGAAAATGACTACACTACCCAAAGCAATCTACAGATTCAATGCAATCCCTATCAAATTACCAATGGCATTTTTTAACGGAACTCAAACAAATAATCTCAAAATTTGGATAGAGACACAAAAGACCCCGAATAGCCAAAGCAGTCTTGAGGGGAAAAAACGAAGCAGGGGGAATCAGACTCCCTGACTTCAGACTATACTACAAAGCTACAGTAATCAAGACATTATGGTACTGGCACAAAAACAGAAACATAGATCAGTGGAACAAGATAGAAAGCCCAGAAATAAACCCATGTACCTATGGCCAACTAATCTACAACAACGGTGGTAAAGATATACGATGGAGTAAAGACAGTCTCTTCAATAAGTGGTGCTGGGAAAACTGGACAGCTACATGTAAAAGAATGAAATTAGAACACTCCCTAACATCATACACAAAAATAAACTCAAAATGGATTAGAGACCTAAATGTAAGACTGGACACTATAAAACTCTTAGAGGAAAACATAGGAAGAACACTCTTTGAGATAAATCACAGCAAGACCTTTTATGATCCACCTCCTAGCATCATGGAAATAAAAACAAAAATAAACAAATGGGACCTCATGAAACTTAAAAGCTTTTGCACAGCAAAGGAAACCATAAACAAGACGAAAAGCCAACCCTTGGAATGGGAGAAAACATTTGCAAATGAATCAACGGACAAAGGATTAATCTCCAAAATATATAAACAGTTCATGCAGCTCAATATTAAAAAACCAGACAACCCAATCCAAAAATGGGCAGAAGACCTAAATAGACATTTCTCCAAAGAAGACATACAGATGGCCAAGATGCACATGAAAAGCTACTTAACATCACTAATCATTAGAGAAATGCAAATCAAAACTACAACGAGATATCACCTCACACCAGTTAGAATGACCATCATCAGAAAATCTACAAACAACCCATGCTGGAGAGGGTGTGGAGAAAAGGGAACCCTCTTGCACTGCTGATGGGAATGTAAATTGATACAGCCACTATGGAGAACAGTATGGAGGTTCCTTAAAAAACTAAAAATAGAATTACCATATGACCCTGCAATCCCACTACTGGGCATATACCCAGAGAAAATCATAATTCAAAAAGACACATGCACCCCAATGTTCACGGCAGCACTATTTACAATAGCCAGGTCATGGAAGCAACCTAAATGCCCATCAACAGACGAATGGATAAAGTTGTGGTACATATATACAATGGAATATTACCCAGCCATAAAAAGGAATGAAACTGGGTCTTTGTAGAGACATGGATGAATCTAGAGACTGTCATACAGAGTGAAGTAAGTCAGAAAGAGAAAAACAAATATCGTATATTAACGCATGTATGTGGAACCTAGAAAAATGGTAAAGATGAACTGGTTTGCAGGGCAGTAATTGAGACACAGATGCAGAGAACAAACGTATGGACACCAAGAGGGGAAAGCAGCAGGGGACAGGTGTGGTGGTGGTGTGATGAATTGGGAGATTGGGATTGACATATATACACTAATATGTATAAAATGGATAACTAATAAGAACCTGCTGTATAAAAAAATAAATAAAATTCAAAATAACAAAAACACTAACTCAAAGGGATATGTACACCACTATGTTTACTGCAGTATTACTTACAATATGCAAGACATGGAAGCAACGTATGTGTCCACTGGTAAATGAATGGATAATGAAAGTGTGGTATGTATATAAATACACATACAATGGAATACTACTCAGCCATAAAAAAAATGAAATCTTGCCATTTGCAACAACACGGGATAGACCTTGAGGGCATTATGCTAAGTGAAATAAGTCAGTCATATAAGCACAAATACTGTATGGTCTCACTCGTGTGGAATCTAAAAAAAAAAAAAAATTCTTAGATACAGAAAATAGATTGGTGGTTGCAGGAAGTGGAGGATAGGGGGTGGGTGAAACGGGTGGTCAAAAGGTACAAACTTCCAGTCGTAAAATAAATAAGTCCTGGGGATGTAAAGTACAGCATGATAAGTATAGTTAATAATCTTGTCCTTACATATTTGAAAGGTGCTGAGAGTAGATCTTAAAGTTTCTCATTATAAGAAAAAAATTGTTAGTACCTGTGGTGATGGGTATTCACAAGATTTACTGTGGTGATCACTTCACAGTATACACAAATATTGAATCATTAGGTTGTATACCTGAAACTAATATAATGTTATGTCAATTATATCTCAAGAAAAAAAAATTCCTACATGCTGAAAAAAAAAAGTATATGCACCCTTCCCACTTTCAAGCAGTGTTTCCTTTTATTTATTTCCCTAGCTAAAATTATATAGCCATATTTCTAAATATTGTATTTAAATTTGGACTTGCCTTATTATCAGTTCACTTTAAAAGTTTCTAAACTATATAATAAACTGCATTTATTCATTAATTTTTTAATCTATTTGAGTATTTTGAAAGCAATGGCATACTCCAGGGGAAAACTGTACTTGGAGATGTGAAATAAGATTTTTTAAAATAACCTATGTGGCTCTACAGATATAGCTTCCCAACTTTATTAAACTGTTTCATCTTTCATATTTCCTATCATAGTGTCTTGATATGCATTTTTGTGGACTTAGTCATTTTGAATAACTCAGACACATTCTTTTCCGAACTAACGCTCTTTTGGTTGTGTTAGAAATATAAGTGGAGTAGCTTCGGCAAAGATGGGGAAGTAAAGAGACATATGTATAAAATAATTGTAAACTGCAATAATTGCAATGAAAGGAAAAACCAGTCAGTTCCAGTCAGCTGGAAAATAATGGAGTGAAGGTTGGGGTAGGCTATTAGTTTAGATTGATGGCTGGAGAAGGTTTTGTGTACATAATGACACCTAAAACCTAAAAAGCAGCTAGCAGGACAAGGAATGGGAAGAGAATTTCAGGCAGAGGGATTGCAATGTGCAAAGTCCTGAACTAGGAAAAGAGCTTTGGTCCATTACAAGAACTGAAATCCTACTGTAGCTCATCTTTGGATGGAGTGGGGGGAATTGGGTGGGGGAAGTGCTAGAGGGAGGGTCTAGGACAGTGCTATTCAACAGAATTTTCTACAGTAATGGAAATGCTCTGTATATGCACTGCCCAATATAATAGCTTTATGTGGCCACTGAGTATTTGAAATGTAGCCAGTGTGTGGGGGTTTTTTGTTTGTTTTTTTTTTACGGTACACGGGCCTCTCACTGTTGTGGCCTCTCCCGTTGCTGAGCACAGGCTCCGGATGCGCAGGCTCAGCAGCCATGGCTCACGGACCAAGCCGCTCCGCGGCACGTGGGATCTTCCCGGACCGGGGCACGAACCCGCATCCCCTGCATCAGCAGGCGGACTCTCAACCACTGCGCCACCAGGGAAGCCCTAGCCAGTGTGTGTTTTTAAACTTTTATGCAACATTAACTAAATTTAAACAAGTATGTGTGACTAGTGGCTACCATTTTGGACAGTATTAGAGTGTTTCCCAAAGCGGTACACAAGACCTTTCTGTTGTAACTATTATATTTAATGTTTGTTATTTCTATTTTGGACAAGTGGTACAGATTTTTTTTAATTAACTGTAGCAATATGACATTTCCTTTTAGGATAAATGGCTGAACAAATTAAGTAGAACAGGTGGTATGGAGATAGGACGAAAATTATTGGTGCTCAAATAACTGAAGTTTAGAAAGTGCAGGCTACATACGAAATTCGAATTTTACCTCAAGGCGAACATTGAGAGGGATAATGGAATTGTATAGGGCTCTGCCTCCTCTTTCTCTGAGCCATACCATGTCCAGGAGGACTTCCACAGCCAGTCTTGCTCTTCTGCATCTCCTAAATGGTTGTTACAAATCAGGGACACAGCTTTTGCTTTTCAGAGGGGAACGTTTCATGTCCAGAAAGAGTATTTTTTTGCTGAGATCTGGTGCTGTCAGGTCCCTGTTGGCTCACTGCACTGCCTCCCTCCTTTCACTTTCTCCCCACACTTCTGCTCAATCTCAGCCCTTCTGGAAGCCCTTACGTCTGCTTTGGCATTTGAAGATCATATCGGTCTCCTAATTTGATGGGAAATAGAACTTGTGGAGTATTTTTACCATCACTTTGTTGATTCAGTACAATTTAAAGGAGGAAAATCGGGATCAATATTGATTTATGGCACCATGTTCCTACTGAAGTCCTCTCCAAACCAAAATTGAATCCAATGGGCACTTTAATTCTCAGCTCATACAGTTCCATTGGGATGCATTCTGTCTTAGATGAACACCAATAATAAATACTTGGAATTATATCAATATAGACCAAATAAATGAAGGTTAGTTCATTTTATTGATGTCATTCTGATAGGTGGGAATTATATTTCCTCTCTTTGTCCTTATTTCCTTTATCATAATTAACACATGGCCAACTCTAGAAGCAAAGGAAGCTGGGAAATTGAGTATTTCAATTTTCTAGCTGTTATTAGAAATGACCAGAGGAGATGAGGGTTGGATATAGATGTTAGGTTTGCCAAAAATGGTGTCTTCTGCAATTTCAGTAGTAAGGAGGAACATGGACACAGGTTCAGTCCTGTTGATACCAACCTCTTAAAACTTAACAGTAGTCCAGAGGCCTGGGTTCTAATGCTACTTCTGCCACAAACTGGCAGTGGGACCTCAAGCAAGCCATTGTACCTTGGCTTTCTCATCTATCAAGTAAGCAGGTGCTAGAGAATCATAAGATTTAGACAGAAAGCTGACATACAATGGCTCAGAGACAGGCCAAAGATGTGTCAGTTGGCTTGCCAGGAACTAAGAGCACAGGATAGGAAAAGGTCTCACTGCTTAGCAATGAGAGTGAGGAATAGGACAGGATTTTGACTATGAAAATCCTCCAATGCTTCTCAATCTTCCTACATCACAAATTTAATTCAGGTTATGGCTTCTGAAAAAGAAAAAAGTTATGGCTTCTGGGTCAGATTTTCCTCCTGACATTAATATAGATTAAATATATCTTAGCTAGCCAGCTAGACAGACAGACAGGCAGATGCTCTATCTACTTATCTACTTCTCCAAGTAATAATTTAGGGAACAGAATGGGAGAAAAATATTTGCAAACGATGCGACTACAAGGGGCTTAATTTCCAAAATATACAAACAGCTCATACAACTCAACAACAAAGAAAACCAGACAACCCAATCCAAAAACGGGCTGAAGACCTTCATAGACATTTCTCCAAAGAAGAAATACAGATGGTCAATAGGCACATGAAAACATGCTCAATGTCGCTAATTATTAGAGAAATGCAAATCAAAACTACAACGAGGTACCACCTTACACCAGTCAGAATGGCCATCATTAAAAAGTCTACAAATAATAAATCCTGGAGAGCATGTGGAAAAAAGGGAACCTCCTACACTCTTGATGGGAATGTAAATTGGTACAGCCACTATGAAAACCAATATGGAGGTTCCTTAGAAAACTAAAAATAGAATTACCATATGACCCAGCAGTCCCATTCCTGGGCATACATCCATAAAAAACTAATTTGAAAAAGATACATGCACCCCATTGTTCATAGCAGCACTATTCACAATAGCCAAGACATGGAAACAACCTAAATGTCCACTGACAGATGAACGGATAAGGAAGATATGGTACATATATACAGTGGAATATTACTCAGCTATAAAAAAGAATGAAATAATGCCATTTGCAGCAACATGGGTGGACCTGGAGATTACCATACTAAGTGAAGTAAATCAGAAGGACAAATACCATATGATATCACTTATATGTGGGATCTAAAATATGAAATAAATTAACCTATCTATGAAACAGAAATAGAATCATGGACATAGAGAACAGACTTGTGGTTGTTGAGGGGGTGAGGTTTGGGCGAGGGATGAAGTGGGAGGTTGGTGTTAGCAGATATAAGCTTTTATATATAGAATGGATAAACAACAACGTCCTACTGTAGAGCACAGGGAACTATACTCAATATCCTATGATAAACCATAATGGAGAAGAATATTTTAGAAAGAATGTACATATATGTATAACTGAATCACTTTGCTGTACAGCAGTAATTAACACAACATTGTAAATCAACTATACTTCAATAAAAAAAATAAATAACTAAGGGAACTCTTCTTGAACATGGGCTGGACTTGATGACTCATCTCTAACAAATGGAGAAGCATGGATGGCGAAGGTGAGTGACTACAAGCCTAGGTCATAAAAGGCATTTTGGCTTCTTATTTGCTCTCTTGGATCACTTGCTCTGGGGAAGCCAGCTGCCATGTCACAAGAACATTTCCAACCACTCTTTGGAGAAGTCCATGTGGTAAGAAACAAAGGAAGGTTTTCTGTCAATAGCCATTTGAGTGTTCCATCTTGGAAACAGATCCTCCAGCCCCAGTCAAGCCTTGAAGCCTTCCTTCTAATTCTTTAGCTTAGTTCAGTGTTGTTAAACTGGATTTGTTCCTTCCTCAGAAGAGGTAAAAGATATGTCATTTAAATCACACCTTTTACATTTGTCTGTTTACATATTATCTGCAAAATAAGCTGTATCTAGAGATAGCTGGGATTTGAAGATTACTGGAATATAATTTGCAGATCTTTCAACCTGCATCCTTTAATCATTCCACATAAGCTCTAATTATCAGCAGAATTCTTCTGTAGGTACAGCTATATCCAAGAAAACATTGGACCAAATAACAAAAGTCTATTCAAATTAAATGAGCTAAGCATTTTAAATTGCTGTGTAAACTGTAATTTACTATGCAAACGCAAGATACCTGCAGCTATCATTTTCATCTAACCAATTCTTTATAGAATAATGTTATGGGCTGAACTGCTTCCCCCTCACCAACTTCATATTTTGAAATCCCAATACCTCAGAAGGTAACATATTTGGAGATGAGGTCTTTAAAGAAGTGATTAAATTATAATGAAACAGGATGGGACCCTAATCCAATATGACTGATGTCCTTATGAGGAAGAGACACCAGGGGTGTGTATACACCGAGGAGCAACCATGTGAAGAGGCAGCAAGAGAGACAACCGTCTGCACACCAAGGCGAGAGGAAGTCAACCTGGCCAGCACCTTGATCTGCACTTCCAGCGTCCAGAACTGAGAAAAAATAAATTTCTGTTTTTAACCCACTCTGTGATGCCATGCTACGGCAGCCCTAGCAAGTGGATACAGCTGGTCCCTTCTCCATCCTGTACATCCTTACAGCCACAGTTCAAGTATAGGAGGTTCACATCATTATCTTTAAAATACTCAAAGAATAAAGTTTTTTATTAAACATTGCAAGTTGCATCCAAGAACAACCATTAAGTATACCATACAACAATCTATCTACAATTAATCGAGCCCAACAGTAGTTCATTCTTGCATAAGCAACAAATGAGGGCAAAACACTCTGCTATTTATACAGGATTCCTAGCACTTGCAGGCGGGCAATGGGGAATTCCACTTTATTTAACGAGTGATAAGAAGCATCGGGAGAACTATATGAAAATGAAGGATGATTCTGATTTAAAAGCACATTAAGTTTGGAAAGTAAACAAAAACATCAAAACGACACAAAACATCCATTAATACTAAATCCTTGGTCTCATTTCTTGAGTTAGACCATGCTTATCATTCAGACACCCCCATTCAGATCCATTCTCCCCACTGCCACCAGAATAATCTTTCTAAGTTACCCTAAAATACAGATGGGATCGACCTGTTTTCTAGCTGGGGTCTTGGCACTGTCAAATAATAACCTTAAGCAAGTCAATTAGTCTCTCTGAGTGTCACTTTCTCAAGCTATACAGTAAGGGAGTTGGGTTGTAGGCTATTTTAAGTTTCCAGGAATTTCTCTGTCACTCCTCCGCTTAAAAATCTGTGAATGCTTCCTGTTTTCCATGGAAAAAATCCAAACACACGCTTGGTCTGTAAAGGCCCTTCACAGTCTCACCCCAATCTACCTTCTAGCTGCATCTCCCTCCCATTACGACCTCCAATGGCTCCGTGTGCTTGTTCATCTTCTGTGAGATTCTGAGCATCTTGGATACTGTGTCTTCATCCACCTTTGTGTGTCCGACGTAAGACACTGACAGGGTTCAGAACAAGCTACCCCAGGGCTTACCTGGTGGTCCACAGGTAAGGGAAGATCCCACATGCTGCGCGGCAACTAAGCCCACGCACCACAACTACTGAGCCCATGCACCACAACTACTGAGCCCATGCGCCGCAACTACTGAAGCCCGCGCTCTGCAACAAGAGAAGCCACCGCAATGAGAAGCCCGCGCACCGCAACAGAGTAGCCCCCGCTCGCCGCAACTAGAGAAAGCCCACGTGCAGCTTTCAAGAACAAGCTACCCCAAAATATGGCACCTTGGTGTGCTATTTTAGGCTGAAGGAATTTGAGAAAAACAGCAGCAGAAAGATCTCTGACCTTCCCCCACCCTTTTCCCTTGAAATAGGTCACAAGAGCCTCATGTGAGAGGTGTCCTCCCTTCTCTCCAAGACGGTGGGATGCCGAGAAGCGTCCAAGCAAGCAGGTCTTGCAGAGTTTCCCCCAGCTTATTACACTTAGCTGCTACCCCCTTCGTCCCATCATATTTCTCCACAACCTTCCACTCTTCATCAAACCTAGCAGAAAAGCATTCAAGTTTAACTGCTGCTTCGAGTCTTCATTTTCTTATGAGAGCTCCTGTGTCATATAAATCTATATCAGATAAATCTGAATGCTTTTCTCCTGTTAATCTACCAGTTTAATTTTCAGACCTAGCCAGGGATCCTAAAAGGGTTGAGGAAAACTTTTTCCTCCCCTACATCCCAGTGCCAGACATAGAAATACTTTCTTAGTAAATGTTGGATGTTGCTTCTGCCCTGAGTACCACCTGCCTACTTATCACTCCAGGGCCTCCTTTATTATTTATCAGATTTCTATTTATCCTTTAGATACAGTTCAAACGCCACTTCGGTGAATTTTTTCTTTTCCTGTTCCAAATTAAACACTCTGTCCTCTCTGCACTTTTTTTTTTTTTTTTTTGCCTACCATAGCACTTCTCCACTGTACATCATTAGAGTCCCTATTATGTCACTTCTGCGGTTGTATTCTAGTTGGTTGGATATGTGTCCAGATTATTTTCCAGATTAGGAACAACTTGTATTCAGAGACCATTTTTTGCTTTTGCTTTTTTTTTTTTTTTTTTGGCCACACTGCTCGGCATGTGGGATCTTAGTTCCCCGGTCAGGGATCGAACCCGTGCCCCCTGAAGTGGAAGCACGGAGTCCTAAGCACTGGAATGCCAGGGAATTCCCCCAGAGACCATTTGAAACTGAACTTTTTAGTCCCCATTCCCATGTCGTTCCAGTGCTTTTTCACTTGAACATAGTGTTAAATTAATTCAACAAGGAGGCTATTAGACTGAGGCAGCTCTAACGCCTTAGCAGCCTATGCAGGCAAACCAAAGCATAAGCCTGAAATGCTTCGAGGTTCAGAAATCAAAATCTAAGGACATATCATATGATACCACTTATATGTGGCATCTAAAATATGACACAAATGAACTTATCTACGAAACAGAAATAGACTCACAGGGAACAGACTGATAGGTGCCAAAGGGGAAAGGAGATGGGGGAGGGATGGATTAGGAGTTTGGGGTTAGCAGGTGCAAACTATTATTTATAGAATGGATAAACAACAGGGTCCTACTGTATAGCACAGGGAACTATAGTCAATATCCTGTGATAAACCATAATGGAAAAGAATATATGTAACAATCACGTTACTGTACAGCAGAAATTAACACAACATTGTAAATCAACTAAACTTCAATAAAATAAATTTAAAAAAAAAAGAAAAACAAAAACAAACCTAAGGACAACCAGTCACAAGCAGCCAATGAAGCTTTCCCAGGTGAGGCAACAGATTAAGCGACAGCCAATCAAATAAGTTCCTTGCTTTGCTTCTTCCTCTTCTCTATAAAAGTCATGTTGCAGCTCCCCTTGGAGAAGGGGCTCCTAACCACTTCCGGTTTGGTGCTGCCCAATTTGAAACTCTTAAGATTCTTTTTATTTTTTTTATTGAAGTACAGTTGAATTACAATGTTGTGTTAGTTACTGTACAGCAAAGTGGCTCAGTTAGACATATATATTCTTTTTCATCGTGGTTTATCACAGGCTATTGAATATCATTCCCTGTGCTATACCGTAGGACGTTGCTGTTTATCCACTCTATATATAATAGTTTGCATCTGCTAGCCCCAAACTCCCAATTCATCCCTCTCCCATCCCCCGACCCCTGCCTCGGCAACCACCAGTCTATTCTCAATGTCCCTGATTCTGTTTCTGAAACTCTTAAGATTCTTAACATGCTTCAGTTTATCTTTTAACAACAGTGAACGTAGATGTTTACTGAATCCAGTTGTGGTAGGTTAAAATTTTCTACTCTGTCATACAATTTTTTTCCTTTGGATTTATTCAAGTAAGGACAGGAGTTTTGTGATAGAACCATTATACTTGGTCAGGTTCTAGTTAACTCCACTTAAAATTTTCATCCTTTTAGTGTAGGGTTTTTTTTTTTTTTCATATTAACATGCAAATATAGGTCATAGAGATTTCTTAGGCCTCATTAATTTTTACTCTCTAGTTGCCAGACTTGAGTTCTCTGCATTATTTTTGCATGTCAATTTCATCTGTGATGGGGAAAAAGGACAAAATGATTAAAAATAATAATTATTTTAAAATGAAAACTAGGATACAGTTTTTACATTTGTGGCAGCAATCCCATTTCAATTATTATCTTCATTCTTGCTGTCTCAGGCCCCCCCGTGGATAAAAGCCAATTTTTTCCATCTGCACTGCTGTCTCATGTGTAATATTTATAAATTCATTACAACTGTTCCAAACCATCAAGGGCAATTGAAGGTAGCAATAAACTTTGTCAAAACTGTTACTATGGTTAACCGGTTGCCTAGGACATTCACCATCATGGATTTAGCTTCAGGAAGTTAACTAGCAAACCTGGTTACAACCACTAATGAGCAGCCTTGAAGAGATTATTGCTTAATTAATCTTTGTATTGTGCTAATGAAAATGTTCAATAGGTTCATTCCTGAATTGGATGGTTCAGAGAAAATGTGAATTCCCTAAAGGGCAAATGTGGACAGGTCTCCCATTAAAGTCAGTGGTCCAACCAAGAAGCTCTTTTAGTCATTTTGAAGTTAAAAGGGCTAGTAGATAATTTCATAATAAGTCGATGACGTTTCTAGTGGCTACATGGGAGATATTACTACCACCTCTCCTGAAGATCTTTGCCTGTTCCTTTGGAAAAGAATCTCATTATTACAATTCTTAAATAGATACTGGCTTTTATTTTCCATCAGACTCCACAGGAAAAGGCATAAATTAAACTTGGAGCACTTATCTTTAACAAGCAGACTTGGGTGGGGATGGGAAAATAGCACGTGCTGGTGGTGTCATTGTTCAATCAGGAATCCATTAGGTTAGAAAAATTCTATCCAAAACTATATAATTAAACCAGAGGAAGGCCCTGCTGGATAGGGTTTTTTTTGTTTGTTTGTTTGTTTTCGGTACGCGGGCCTCTCACTGCTGTGGCCTCTCCCGCTGCGGAGCACAGGCTCCGGACGCGGACGCGCAGGCTCAGCGGCCACGGCTCACGGGCCCAGCCGCTCCGGGGCATGTGGGACCTTCCCGGACCGGGGCACGAACCCGTGTCCCCTGCATCGGCAGGCGGACTCTCAACCACTGCGCCACCAGGGAAGCCCTGTTTTGTTTTTTTAATGAGGGGACTCCTGTTTACTTTGCATTGGCCTGTCACGTGGGGTTCACGTGTGGGCAGGAGCAGCCCCATTGGTCACGGCTTGTAGGTGCGCTCCATGGACACTGGTAACTAGTTAATCACTAGTGTGTGTCCCAGGACGGCTGTGCTGGCTTTCTTTCCCCTGCGAAATGTGAATGAAATAAACAGTCATTCGTGGAAACATGAAAGCACCCTGCCTCGAGGGTCGGGTGTGTGCAGGGAAGGAGATTATAAGCACAGGTTAAGATGCCTATTTCTCAAGGGGCTGGTAATTGCTGGTCATTAATACCATTTCCCCCACCCACACTCCAAAAACCATCTGTGTGGGCATTTCTTTCCTCTTTGTCCGTGTGGGAAAAGAAAATTCCTCCGGTGTATGATACAGCCGATGGGTAGCAAGCACTTCCTTGATCTTGTGCGTGTTTTGTATTCATAAATTGAGAGTTACTTCAATTATGAAAATGGTTTTTTTCCTGCTGTTGGTACATAATGTCGAGTAAAGCCTTTTTGGTATTTTAACTGCGAGAAGAGCTTAAATACTGGGAATTGAAATAAACCTGCTGAGCGTAAGTAATAGCAGACTTTAATGACTAACAATGAGTTTATAAAATATAAGTTTAAATAATGAACTCTCTGAAATCTAAGTGCATACATACTTCAAGCTGTAAGTAACTTAGGCTGGTTAAAGACTTATTCAGTTGGAAACAGGTTTTAAACATTGAAAATTGAGACCTAACAACATCTGCATTGAATCAAAAAGATTTCAACCTAATCTTAAGCACAAGCGGGCTGAAATTATATTTTTATTTGAATGAAAATCCCAAATGCCAGAGGCTTTATGGATAACAGTGAAATGTAATATTATTGTTTCATAACTCAGATATTATTGTCTTAATCATGACGCACGTTGTCTTAGATGCACACCCTATCTAGTACTTAGCGTTATGGTGTATTAAAATAGATCAGAGAAGTGAAAGTTAACTGTTGGTGTCAAGTGTTATTCTTTCTCACATTCCTGTTATTAGAGGCATTTTACATAATTCTTGGTATTCAGTTGACAGTGTTGAACTGAGCCTTGCCCTGTGTGTCCCAGAAATGGCTTACTGCAAAGGCTTACCACCCTTCCCCACAGACTTAGAAAGGACTCGTGGATGACCCTTTATCTATGACAAGGCTAGAGTGACTAGCCTTATCATGGGTTGAGTGACCGCTATGTGCCAGACCCTTTCCCATTCTGATCATTGAATTCCTATCAACCTCTAAGAAAGATGTCATCAACCTCAGTTTTCTCATGAAGAAAGGGGGGTTCAAAACAATTACATGATTGCCCAAGGTCAAACAGCGACAATATCAGACTTCAAAACATATTTTCAACCACTATGCCATGCAGACTTCATGCATGAAATATGCCACCATCAAAGCAAAAACCAGTGTTGAAAAGAGGAATCCACGTGTTAAAAGGATTCATTTTTGTGAAACTGCCATTCAAATTCTGAAGCCAGTCTTGTCTTTCCTCTCTTGCCCCCCAAACCTCCCTTTTTCCTCACTCACTCTCTACAGTTCTTTTCTTTACGCCAAACTTCCAGCTGCCTCCCTTCTTCCACACTCGCAGAATTATACCCTCAACTGTTTATCAACTAATCCTCCATAAGGTATTAGCTGACGATAGAGTGATCCTTTGGGAGTCATGAAGCCATTGACCCAAATATTTACTTAGTGCCCGTTAAGTACCAAGCAGTATTCAGTGTGCTGAGAATAAAATGTTGAAGGAGAATGACAAATTCCCTGTCTACGAAAGCTTATAATCTAGTAGTGTCAGCTGACAATGAACAAGTCAATCAAATCATCATAAAATACGTTTTTACCATAATAAGTACTATGACGAAAAGTGAAGCTGTGTAAAGAGCAGGGGTGCCATTTGAAAGTAGTAACCTCTCTGAGGAATAGAGGCTTGAATACGAGATAAGGTTACTTTGGCAAAAACATTTCATGGGTGGTGGTGTGTACTTCCAAGAGGAAGCATGTACTATCTGCTTATCTCTTTTTGTGATGGTACCATCTATTGACTATTATCGTCTACATCCATTACTTCATTATATGTTGCAAATATAATGATTTAATTACATTCTATCATTCTTTATCCATTTATAAGGTGGAAGCCTTTTATAAGAAGAAACTTTCCTCATCAATTATTTGGTTACAATAAGGTACGATTCATACAGGAGAAAACAAGATAAGCACTTATTCTTTTCCTCTATTCACCAGTCACCCCTTTCCCCCAAAGGTAACTGAGGGGTTTTTTCTTAATTGAAGTGCAGATAAGCGATTCAGTTATACATATATATACATTCCTTTTTCATATATATATTCTTTTCCACTATGGTTTATCACAGGATATTGAATATAGTTCTCTGTGCTATACAGTAGGACCTTGTTGTTTATCCATTCTATATATAATAGCTTACTTCTGAGGGTTTTAAAAATATAATCAAATACTCATGCATTTACACACATCTGATCTAACTAAATCCAATGCAGTTATTGATAGTGTTTCTACTGATGCCACAGTTATACCATCTCTGGCCAAAGGGAACCATTTTTTTTTTTTTTTTAGGGAACCTTTTCCAAACTGGCTCTTAAACTTTTTTTTGACACAACTCGGTTCTTTTTTTTTTTTTTTTTTTAAGTTTCCCTATTTTCTAGTATAAGATGTTTCACCAATTATTTTGTACATTTCTTGCCAAGATCTGGAATCAACCGTTTCTCCAAAGATCCTGTTTCTTTTTCTGGGGGTGGGGGTGGGCGTATTTAAGACCAAGATCTTGCCCCTGGGCCTTTTCAGTGGTGAGATATAGGAAATACATATATTTCTTTGTTAAGATATAACACATTATGAGTTCATGCTGGTACAACTGATGCTTACAATTCAATTGAGAGCTATGAAGTTATCACTTAATCTTTTCTATCTTACATCAGTATCTTTTTTCTTTCATATTAAAAATTCTGCTTTCTCCCACTCTAGCCACTTTTATTCAATATATTTTTGAAAGTCCTAGCAAGAACAATTAGTAAAGAAAAAGAAATAAAAAGCATCCAAATTGGAATGGAAAAAGTAAAACTGTCTCTATTTGCAGATGACACGATAGTACATATAGAAAACCCTAAAGATGCCACCAAAACACTGTTAGAACTAATAAATACATTCAGTAAAGTTGCAGGATACAAAAACAATGCACAAAAGTCAGTTGCACTTATATATAATAATATATATAATAACAAACTATCAGAAATAGATTTTTTAAAAAATCCCATTTATAAATGCATCAAAAAAGAATAAAATACGGAATTTCCTGGCAGTCCAGTGGTTAGGACTCCACACTTCCACTGCAAGGGGCACAGGTTCAACCCCTGGTGGGGGAACTAAGATCCTGCAAGCTGCATGGTGTGGCCAAATAGATAAATTAAATACCTACAAATAAATTTAACTGAGGAAGTGAAAGACCTATGATATGCACTGAAAACTATAAGATATTGATGAAAGAAACTGAAGGCACAAATGGAAAGATATTCCATGCTCAAGGATTGGAAAAATTAATATTGCTAAAATGTCCATACTACCTTAAGTGATCTATAGATTCAATGCAATTCCTCTTAAAATACCAATTGTATTTTTCACAGAAATAGAACTCCTAAAATGTGTATGGAATCACAAAAGACCATGAATAAGCAAAGCAATCTTCAGAAAGAAGAACAAAGCTATAGACATCACACTCCCTGATTTCAAACTATATTATAAAGCTATAGTAATCAAAAGAGTATGTTACTGGCATAAAAACAGACACACAGATCTATGGAACAGAATAGAGAGCTCAAAAATAAACCCATGCACATATATTCAATTAATTTACAAAAAATGAGCCAAGATTATACAGTGGGTAAAGGATAATAGATTAAAAGACTTGAATGTGAGACCTGAAACCATAAAACTCATAGAAAAAAACCCAGGGGGTAAGCTTCTTGACATGAGTCTTGGTAATGACCTTTTGGAATTGACATCAAAAGCAAAGGCAACAAAAGCAAAAATAAACAAGTGGGTCTACATCAAACTAAAAAGCTCTGCACAGCAAAAGAAACCATCAACAAAATGAAAATGCAACCCATCAACTGGGAGAAAATATTTGTAAATCATATATCTGATAAGGGGTTAAAGTCCAAAAAATATAAAGAAGTTATATAAATCAATAGCAAAAACCCTAAATAATCAGATTAAAAAATGGGCAGAGGATCTGAATAGACATTTTTTCAAAGAAGGTATGCAAATGGCCAACAGATACATGAACAGATGCTCAACATTAATCACCAGGAAAATGCAAATCGAAATCATAATGAGATATCATGTCACACCTATTAGAATGGCTATGATCAGAAAAACCAGAAATAACAGGCGTTGGTTAGGATTTAGAGAAAAGAAAACACTTTTGCACTGCTGGTGGGAATGTAAGTTGGTACAGCCACAAAATATTAAAAGTATAGGGCTTCCCTGGTGGCGCAGTGGTTGGGGGTCCACCTGCCGATGCGGGGGGCGCGGGTTCGTGCCCCGGTCCGGGAGGATCCCGCGTGCCGCGGAGCGGCTGGGCCCATGGGCCGTGGCCGCTGGGCCTGCGCTCCGTGGAGGGGGAGGCCGCGGCGGTGGGCACACAAAATATATATATATATCTTAAAAGTATAAATACCATATGACCCAGCCATTCCACTTCTGGGTATTTATCTGGAGGAAATGAAATCACAATCTTGAAAAGATATCGCCCCCCCATGTTCACTGCAGCATTATTTATAAGAGCCAAGACATGGAAACAACCAAAGTGTCCATCAGTGGATAAATGGCCAAAGAAACTGTGATATATGTAACACAACTGAGTAGTAGTCAATCATAAAAGAAGGAAGCCCTATCATTTGCAAAAACATGGATGAACACTGAGGGCATTATGCTAAGTGAATGAGGTCAGAGATTAATACTCTATAATCTCACTTATATGTGGAATCTTTAAAAAAACTCATTAAAACAAAGAAAAAACTCATAGATACAGAGAACAGATTGCTGGTTGCCAGAGGCAGGGAGTAGGTAGGGGTGGGCAAAATGGGTGAAAGTGGTTGAAAGGCACAAACTTTCAGTTATAAGATAAATATAAGTCCCAAGTGTCTAATGTACAGCACAGTGACCACAGTTAATGATACTGTAGTGTATATTTGAAAGTTGCTAAGAGAGTAGATCTCAAAAGTTCTTGGGCTTCCCTGGTGGTGCAGTGGTTAAGAATCCACTTGCCAACGCAGGGGACATGGGTTTGAGCCCTGGTCCGGGAAGATCCCACATGCCGCGGAGCAACTAAGCCTTTGCGCCACAACTACTGAACCTGTGCTCTAGAGCCTAAGCCCACGAGCCACAACTACTGAAGCCCACGCACCTAGAGCCCGTGCTCTGCAATGAGAGAAGCCACCGCAATGAGAAGCCTGTGCACTGCAACGAAGAGTAGCCCCCGCTCGCCACAACTAGAGAAGGTCGCACACAGCAACGAAGACCCAAAGCAGCCAAAAGTAAATAAATAAATTTATTTTTTAAAAAGTTCTCATCACGCACACAAAATTGTAACTATGTGTGGTGTTGAATGCTAACTTACTGTAGCAGTAATTTCACAATATATATTATATATCAAATCATTATGTTGTACGCCTGAAACTGATACAATGCTATATGCCCATTATATCTCAATAAAAAATTCTGCTTCCCAACATCAGCATAACTACTCACATCAACATAACTAGTCATTTACTCCCCACCCCCAGTAGCTCATGTAATAACCTCAGAATACTGATACGAACACTACTACCAATAACATGATTACTAAAATAGTTTTGCAATTTTTTTTTTCAGTTTTCACCCTTTTATTTTTAACCTATCTGAATCTTTGTTTTAAATGAAATTCTTTAATACAGCATAATTTTTATTTTGCTTTGTTAGTCAATCTGAAGATCTTTTTATTTATTTTTGAAATATTTATTTATTTGGGCTGTGCTGGGTCTTAGTTGTGGCACGTGGGACCTTCCTTGTGGCATGTTTAGCTGCAGCATGAGGACTTCTTAGTTGCAGCATGCATGTGGGATCTAGTTCCTCGACCAGGGATCGAACCTGGGCCCCCTGCATTGACAGCATGGAGTCTCACCCACTGGACCACCAGGGAAGTCCAGGTCTTTTTATTTTTATAGGTAAATTAAGCTCATTCACTTTTATTGGTATGATTGATACATTCTGCCTCATATTCTTTGGTTATGTGACCTCCTGTCTTATTCTCTCTGATGTATCTTTGTGTTTAGGAAGGTTTGTATTTTCTGTCCTTTAAACGAATGCTTCCTTTTAATACCCTTATTCCACTTTCTTGGATACCATCTATTTTTTACTTTGCCCAGTCTTGACAGTAGCAAAGTAACCTTTCTCCTCCTTTCCCTATCATCCAGCATTTAGTCTGAATATTATTTTTACTCACAGTAAATATTATAAAGTTGTCAGTTAGCTTTTCTAGCTTCCGTACGCTCTCCATCTTCTCTCTTTATATTCTGACTGTTGAGCTACACATGCATTGTCGAATCATAGTTCTTACTACCCTCCCATATTTCTATCATTTAATATTAGTTCTATACGTAAATATTTAATATTCACCATCAGTCCTTATGCCTATGTCTCACCCATCCTCTTGGTTGGTTCGAGCTTGTTCTCAAAAAGATTCCTCATGGGAATGATAGTCCCTAAATTCTAATATGTTCATAACAGTGCGTCTGTGGATGTTATACTTGAAGCCCAGTTTGTCTCAATATATAGTCCTTGGCTTACATTTTCTTTCCTTGGGTGTTTTAAATTTCCTACCCCTTACCTTCTGGTATAAAACATTGTAGTTCCAAACTCTGATATTAGTGTTATGTGTTGTCCTTTAAAAGTGACTTGACTGCCAGTCTCTGGTCAGTGTCTAATTCTGAAGATAACACTGTCTTGGCAAGCTTGAGAGATGGGTTACATCCTTCTTCCTCTGAATTACAGCTGCGTGACCTCAGCTAAGTTATTTAAACTTTATATGCCTCAGCTGCAAAGTGGGGATAGAAATGGCAGTAAGATTATTCTGAGGACTGGATGAGGCCATGTTTGTAAAGGACCCCAGTCTTTCCAGGAAGCCAGCTGTACCAACAGGTTCCTTTCGAATAGCACTTCTTTCTCGGTAGCGTTTAAAAACTTAAGGCTGAAGTTTTTGCAGCCACCGACAAAGGACAGTCAATAGCGACTCACGTTTCAGTAACTTTGTAAAATGCTTTTGCGACTGGAAGCAGCTTAAAGAGAGCAATTAGTTTAGTATTGAAGAAGAATGGCATTATCTTCCTGTCTGTTATAGTCCTTGTTTTTTAATAGGATTTTTTTTGTTTGTTTTCGGCCTTGCTGCTTTCAACTCTTGCCTTTCTCCACAGTCAGAAAAGACATCTCAATTAGTGCGGTCCCTTGAGTTCTTTAAATAATACTGATCAGATGATCAATATTTAACCAGCTTTATCAGTTCTTTGGGCAGACCCATTAACTAATGAAAACATCTGTTAGCATGAAGGGTGGTCCAACAGTCAGAAGAAATTTGTTTGCTAGATTCTCTCTCTCCCAGGATTTCTCACCAGTTATCTAAATTTCCAATCAAAAATGCACTCTGCCGGATGTTCCCTAAGGATGCATGTCTATTATTCAGAACAAGAATAATCTCATAATGTGTTTCTGGTGAGCAGGGTTTATTTTCCCAAGCATCTGGGAACTGATAGCATCACTGATGCCCTGACGTAGCTTCAGGGCTTTTACGTCTAACAGTCTGATGAACAGTTTTGGCCTTTAAGGCCAAAGCTGGAAAGAGGAAAGTCCCGAATCCTGGATGGATGTGAGAGCCCCTCCCTGACTGTTTTTTTTTTTTTTCTTGCTCTAGACGACCTTTTTAAAAGTTCTCACTGGGACTTCCCTGGCAACCCACTGGTTAAGACTCCATGCTTTCACTGCTGAGGGCCTGGAGTTCGATCCCTGGTTGGGGAACTAAGATCCCACATGCTGCGCGGCAAAAAAAAAAAAAAAAAAGTTCTCACTGGAGCTATAATCTTTCAAACAAGCAAGCGGGGCACTGATTGGGCACAGGGGTTGCAGATATACTCTGTCAATTGCTTTTTTCATGCTGGAATAAACCCACACCTGCCCCATCCATTTGTGAGCCCAGCATACATGCGGACGCACTTTGTTTTGCTGAACGCAACCTTTGCCTCCCCTTTAATTATCCAAGGCGCACCACTGGGTTTACTGCTCTTTCTTCAAACACCCTTGCCCTGTGTTTTATATGCACACCTGAGGGTTAAAGAGATGTTCTGTGTGTGGTTCCTTTGCTTATCAAATGAAGCTTTTGACATTCAGCGACCCCAGCAAAGGATCTCGCTGTCTTGAGTGGGATGAACCCTGAGGACACGACTGCCAGAATAATTCTTTTCACACAGTTCTGAAGTCATTTCCTGCCTGAAACTCTCCACAGTTCTACACAGCTGCCAGGACCAACTCACTTTCTGATGTAACGTCCTAGGCCCTCACGCTCTGCCCCACCACCCCCCCGCCACCCCTCAATGTCCTCCACACACCTTTCCCTCTGGTCCTTCCTCTGTTCATCCTTCAAATGCTACACGTGGCCCCTTTCATAGCCCTGTGGTGGTTTCCCACATGCCACCCTTCTGCCTGACGTCACTTCTCCGATACTTTAAATAATGCTTATTTTTCAAAATGCACCACATCCGAGAAGTCTCCTGGGATCACTACCTCAGATGGAATTTTTAGATAGCAATTTTCTGTGCTGTTGGACATTTTGGACATGTTTGGCTCAAATGCGTGAGGATAAGCCATGAAGCGTGGAGGACCCATGAGCTGGGTCCTCCACATTTTTGATCGGCTAGAAGAGGGATCTTGGTAGTGTGTAAGCAGCTCACAACAGCTGCTGCACCAGCCCCGGGCGAGTGCAGAGATGAAGGGGAGAAGAACGGTGTGCGTGGGGAGCTTGAGGGGAGTGGACACTGCATTCCAGGCTCACTTTGGCTTTGCAGGATTCCAGGCAAGTTAGGCCAAGCTGAAAAGGATCTATGTGCTGGACTAAAAGCAGGAATTGCTCCAGGTAGATTTGCCAGGGGAAGAGGCAGGCAGCTCTGTGCATTCAACAAGGAAGGTTCAGGCACAGCTGGATCCAGGAACTCAAGCAATGACATCAGGGTTTTCTCTTCTCTTCCATTCTCTCTCCAACTCCCCCGTCCCTACACCTGCCACTGAGGTCTTGCTTGTCTCTGTTAGTCTTTGCTCTGCCTGCAGGCTCTCTGCAGTTGCAGGAGAGATGTTTTCAGAAGCCCCAGGCTCATTCTTAACTTAGCCATCATGTCTCTCCTCTGAGGTCCACAAATCAAATGCAAGGAAAATTTTCCTTGGCTGGCCAAAAGCAGGAGGAAACTGTTTGACTTCAGGGATCTACCCAGCACCCTTGGTTCTTATCTGATTCTATTTAAGACCCATTCATTCAAAGACCCATTTCTTGAACATGTACTCTGTGCCAGACATGGGATACAGTGGTAACTAGGGAGAGCAAAGGGAAGAAGTTGAGTGGTTTCAGGATGGAGTGGGGACGAAAAAATTCACTGTTGCTATTTTGGTGATACTCACAGGTTGATGCTCTGAATGATGTTGATTCTAAGTAGCCGTGACAAAGTATGTTGGGGAGCATGTGATCCACCAACGTCTCCTTGTCAAGTCCCACTGCACCCCTACAAAAAGAGACCAGAAACAGAATTTTTTTTAATTGACATTTTCCCCAATAGCTAAAGAAACAGAGAATAGACCTGAGAACCAAAGGCACAGTGAGTATGAACCACTGTCTCGTGCCCAGTGAGGAAAGTACCCTGAGTTGACATCCCAAAGAGAGGCCAGAAATGCTGCTCCCCCGCGGAACCGTTCCCTGGCTGGGCGGGGGCAGGCCTCCAGGGCTTTATTCCCCTGAGGGACCTTCTGGGGAAGACCTTTGATTTAGAAATAATTTAAGATTCAAAAGAAGTTGAAAAAAAAAAAAAGCATCGAGAGTTCCTGTGTACCCTTCCCCCAGCTTTTCTCCAATGATAACATCTTACACAACCATAGTACACTTCCACAACTAGGAGATTGCCATCGGTACAATACTATTAATTAAACTATAGGTCTCAGATGGCTAACAGGCACATGAAAAGCTACTCAACATCGCTAATTATTAGAGAAATTCAAATCAAAACTACAGTGAGGTGTCACCTCACATCGGTCAGAACAGCCATCATTAAAAAGTCTACAAATAACAAACACTGGAGAGGTGGAGAAAAGGGAACCCTTCTGCACTCTTGGTGGGAATGTAAATTGGTGCAGCCACTACGGAAAACAGTATGGAGTTTCCTCAGTAAACTAAATATAGAGTTGCCATATGGTTCAGCAATTCCACCCCTGGGCACATAGCCAGACAAAACTCTAATTCAAAAGGATCCATCACCCCTATGTTCATAGCAGCACTATTTACAATAGCCAAGACATGAAAGCAACCCAAATGTCCATCAACAGATGAATGGATAAGGAAGATGTGGTGTGTGTGTGTGTATGTATGTGTGTGTATATATATATATATATATATATAAAGTGGAATACTACCCAGCCATAAAAAGGAATGAAATAATGCCATTTGTAGCAACATGGACTCAGAGATTATCATACTAAGTGAAGTAAGTCAGAAAGAGAAAGACAAATATCGTATGATATCACTTATATTTAGAAATGTAAAACATGACACAAATGAACTTATCTGTGAAACAGACTCACAGACATAGAAAACAAACTTGTGGTTTCCAAGGGGGAGGGGATGTGGGGAAGGGATGGAGTGGGAGTTTGGGGTTAGCAGATGCAAACTATCATATACAGGATGGATAAAACAACAAGGTCCTACTGTAGAGCACAGGGAAATATATTCAATATCCTGTGAGAAGCCGTAATGGAAAAGAATATGAAAAGATGATATATACGTATAACTGAATCACTTTGCTGTATAGCAGAAATTAACACACTGTAAATCGACTATACTTCAATACATTTTTAAAAAGATAAACTGTAGGCCTCATTCAGCTTTCGCCACTTCTAATATGCACACGTGTGTGTGTGTGCACAAGCACGTGGTACTATGGAACGTTAGCACACGTATAGACCTGTATGACCATGACCCCATCAGGACATGGAACTGTGATGAGATACTTCTGCAATGTCAATGTCTTGAATGTCAATCCTGAAACAGTTCCTGGCAAACAGGGAAGACTGGGCCCCCAACTCCTCTGCTGTACCTCCCTCATGGCAAGGAACTTGAGACAGTATCTGGTGGTAGAGGAGGAAGGATCATTTCCAACAAACACTGGGAAGCACTGGCCTCCCTGTCTGGGCTCAAGGTGGCTGTAAAACAGAGGTGCAAATGCCAAAAGCAAGGCCACAAATCTGGGGAGTCTGGTAACTGCTGCTCCCGTTCAATAGAGGAAAGTGGTCTCATCAGCACCGGTGAGGGCAGGAAAGGTGACCCAAGGCCCATCCGGTGAGGTCACCTCACCAGCAAGCTCTGCAGCTGGAGGTCACCCCCCGCCACCCAAACCTGGGCTCAGAAGGAGCTCTCGGGGGGCATTACCAGAGTCTGTGTCTTTCCCGCCATCGCCCCCAGGGAGCGGGCAAAATTACAAGGGTAAAAAACGACAGTGTGAAAGTTGAGGTGTTCCCTGAGCTTTGCCTGACACCCCGTAGGCTGCTGAGAGCTTTCTCCCTCCTCTCTTAAAGAAGGGAAGTTAAAAGCCCTAGAGGTCTTACTTTTGTGAGGAAACACTATTTTCTCCAAAGTACTGATAAAGTGTAATCGTTTTCCTTCACAAAAAATTGGCTGAAAACTGAAGGCCAAACTAGGGCACTGCAGAGAAATGTCTAAAGAAAAGAAAGCACAGGAGGCCTCAGATGAGAAATGATTTCATGGTGGGAGGCGGGAGCTCCTGACCAAGGATCTGGGAGGAACGGGCGGTCAAGGTCACAGCTCCTCCCAGGGCCCATCCCAAGGCGAGGCCATGTATGATCCTCAACCAGCTGGTCAGGCAGATGCAATGGGGCGGCCCAGAGTAGCCCCGTGGGGTCTCCTCTCCTTGTTGGCAATGATGGGGATGCTCTCTCTGTTCTTGACGGATCGTCCTCCCCTCACTCTCTGTGGAAGTGTGGGGTCTGCATCAGATCAGCTTATCATCTGG
The DNA here is from genome assembly GCF_949987515.2 of Delphinus delphis. Classification (NCBI taxonomy): domain Eukaryota; kingdom Metazoa; phylum Chordata; class Mammalia; order Artiodactyla; family Delphinidae; genus Delphinus; species Delphinus delphis. Next base: position 20,756,925 of record NC_082700.1, read on the forward strand.
ACACACTAGGTACCAGTCTGGTGTCAGCCACAGCGCTTTTCTAGGGCCTCTGGTCTAAGGAGGGAACTGCCTTGATTTTTTCTCCCAGAGATTTTGGGCTCAAAACACCTCCATTTCCCAGAGCACAGTACTGGGAGATGCCTTAGATGGTTAAAACTTCAGCTCTCTGAAGGCATCACGTGTCACTGTAAATGCCATCAGTACCATCAACCCAGGCTCTGAGGACAGGAGATAAATGTCTGTTCCTTCCCCTCTTTAAGACATCACTGTGTGCCTGGCACAGTGCCCGGTACAGTATTTGCTATAGCACGAAATTCTCATAAAGCTGTGTTGATGAAAAATTAATCAGTCAACCTAGGAAAGAAATGGAAAACTCTATTTGAGCCAAATTGAGGATTATAACTTGAGAACAGCCTCTCAGAAAGCTCTGAGAACAGTTCTACCCGTTAGGTCAAAGCACAGTTATAAGTTTTGGTGACAGGACTGTACATTAAGTGACGATTGATAGTTTATACAATCTAGCGAGTAGTAGGTCATCGAGGCTTCTTACAAGATTAAAAAGGAATGTTCTTTTTTGTTTTGTTTTTTTTGCATTATGCGGGCCTCTCAGTTGTGGCCTCTCCCGTTGCGGAGCACAGGCTCCGGACGCACAGGCCCTGTGGCCATGGCCCACAGGTCCAGCCACTCCGCGGCATGTGGGATCTTCCCGGACCGGGGCACGAACCCGTGGCAGAGAAGAAATTTTATGTTTAAATTTTTCTTGTCTTGCCATAAAACATGAATTTTATTTCCCAGCTGCAATGGGGGCTTTTACCTCCATTTTCTACCAGGCAAATGGAGGTGAAGGTACAGGCCCAACATCTTCCAGCTAGAAAGCAGAATTGAACCTGGGTCAGCCCGGCTGCAGGTCTGCCTGCTGTCCACTGCCGGGCACAGCTCCCGGGAAGCCACTTCAGCTGATCAGATGGGAAAGGCAGCTGTCAGACACAAGGAGGGAGCAAGGCTCCCCCAGATCACTGCTTTCAATTTTCCCAACACTCACGTATGTCTCCTCCCTGGAGGCCTTATTGGTGTGCGCCCAGGCCAAGGGCAGGAAGGTGAGTGTTCAGGTCTCCTGCTCAGGCCTCGATTCTGGCCAGAGACGTGTCCTCTCAACCTCGCTCTCTGCCCCCAGAGGCCCCTCCCTTTCTCTCCCAGTCTCCTCCAAGTGCCCAGATTTCCAGCGACCTTCAGATTTGATATATTGAACGTCTCCAAAGGATATTCCCATTGACATTGAGCATGCCGCTGTGTGGAGCTCGGCAATAAAAGGGGGAAATTAACAGGCATTTAAATTCTGAAAATTAATGATGAGAGGTCAGAGATTTCCGAACATCTGTTTCCAGCATTTTCAAGGGGGCCTTCAATTTGCAGGCAGCACTGAGCCACGCGGTTATCAGCAGTTACTTCACACAGTGCCGGGAGTGGATGGTGGGACCCAGCCACTGCACCCACGTGCTTTGTGGCTCGATCCAAGCAGTGTGTCCACTGAGGTTCAGGGTCCCGGCCCTGCTTGTAGGATTCTATACACCCATCTGAAAACCCTGAGTCTGGATTTCCCCAAGTGTCAGAGTTCTGGAAACTGAAGATTCAAAACAGAAGTCCTTGTGCCAAGGAACGGAACGGAATGTTTCTAGGGCTGCACCATCCAACAGGACAGCAGTAGCCACACGAGGCTGTTAAGTATCTACAATATGGCCAGTCTGAACTGAGATGCACTCTGAGTGTAAAATATATACTGGATTTCAAAGACTTAGTATAAAAAAAGTAATTATCTTTTATGTTGCTTATGGTGGTGAAATGATAATAGTTTGGCTAAACTGGGTTAAAGAAGATATATTATTAAGTCAGTTTCATGCAAACTATTATATATAGAATGGATAAACAAGGTCCTACTGTATAGCACAGGGAACTATAGTCAATATCCTGTGATAAACCACAATGGAAAAGAATATGAAAAAGAATGTATATATATATATATATATAAAATTGAATCACTTTGCTGTACAGCAGAAATTAACACATTGTAAATCAACTACACTTGAATAAAATAAATTTGGAAAAAAGTCAACTACTTTGTTTCATTCTACTTTTTCATCAGATCTATGACAACTGAAAAGCACATTATATGGCTCACACACTTCTATAAGTCACCATTGCTCTAGAGTTTCTGTAGCTTGGTGTTTCTTGGGCAGTGGGGAGCTGTTGTCACCCCTAGAGGGCCTTCTAGAAACTCTGGAGGATCTATGGTGTCACACTGCCTGGGGGAGGTGCTCCTGACATACAGTGTGCTGGGCACGAGGAATGGGTGAGTCCCGTAACTACCAGAGCAGTCTGACGCAACAGAAGAGTTATTCATGACTCCACCTCACTCTGAATGTCCCACCAGACACGATAGATGAAAAATTGGTTATAATGATCTGAGCCTAAACCAAATCCCATTTTACGTATAAACACAGGTATTTGGTTTTTGCACAAACTAAGATTTCCAAGGACACAGCTACCGTGTAAATCAAACAAAGATTGCACTTTGTTTCATCTGCAACATTACCAAACACTGTTCATCATGTGTTAGAAATTCCCAGCACTGTTGGCAATACTGCTCACGGTGTTGGAGTTGCCGACATAACATGACCGCCTTCGTCATTCACTGTCATTCCATGGAGAGGTGTAATTTTCTGCCTGCTTCACTCTATCTCCTTCCTAGTGCTTGAGCACTTGTAGACGGAAAGGCATTCCATTTTATTTAAACTACTTTCCCTTTGTTTCTTCTATATTACAATTAGAACTTTATATTGGTTTAAAAAATTATGCGTGTAGGTAAATTACAACTGAAAGGGGTCTTGCACACAATTTTGTTTTAAACAGAAAATGGCATATTGCATCTGACAGAATTACAAACCATCACTCAAACCTACTCATGCCGCTCTTGACTCAGAAGAGTTGAGACTTTGCCTCTTAAACACCTTCTCATTCTTTTTTATTTATTTATTTATTTATGTTTGGCTGCGTTGGGTCTTCATTGGTGCATACAGGCTTTCTCCAGTTGCGGTGAGCGGGGGCTACTCTTCGTTGCGGTGCGCAGGCTTCTCATTGCAGTGGCTTCTCTTGTTGCGGAGCATGGGCTCCAGGCGCACGGGCTTCAGTAGTTGTGGCACACGGGCTTGGTAGTTGTGGCTCGTGGGCTCTAGAGCGCAGGCCCAGTAGTTGTGGCGCACGGGCTTAGTTGCTCCGCGGCATGTGGCATCTTCCCAGACCAGAGCTCCAACCCGTGTCCCCTGCATTGGCAGGCGGATTCTTCACCACTGAGCCACCAGGGAAGTCCCCAACAACTTCTCATTCTTTAGGTTTCAGATGCAGTGGCCCTTCCTCCAAATAGCCAAGATGTCACCTGCTCTGTGCTTCCCTGCATTCTGCTTCCCATCACCCCATCCTTCAGCACGCAGATGGTACTGCCTGTGCAATTATCTTCCTCCCTGGACTGTGGGCTCCAAGAGGGCAGGTTATGTCCGTCTGGTTTATTGCTGTACACCCAGTGCCTAGCTCATGGCTGAGCACACTAGTACATACTTGATACTTAGTGAGTAAATGAATTAATAAAGATCAGGGAGAGCTGGTGTCTAGAGATCTGTAAGGGTGCATGGGAATGAGGGCCAGCAGCAGGGTAGAAATAGGTGACAACAAGGGAGCCCAGTGTCTTGGACGCTGATAAAATGCAAAGCCTACAGCGCGTAGAGTAATGCACTTTGAAATCAGGCAGATTTCACTTCGAGTCCCAGTTCTGCCTTGTACTACCCTTGGTCATCTTAGGAAAGTCCGTTGACTTCTCTGAAAGAGTGATAAGGGTACTTCCCTCATTTGTTGGGCGACTTAACTGAGAACTGCTTGGAAAGCACTTCCTGCCGTGTCTGGTAAATAGTAAGAGCTCAGTACCTGTTCTTGTTATTAAAACTCTTTCATAGAGGCTCGGTGTGCCTCTAACAGAGGCCCTGGTTGCCCCACTGTCGGTGCCCATCACCAGTAGGGAACTTCTACAATTCAAAATCAAAAAATCAAAAACAAGGACAGATGACCTGATTCTTAAATGGGCAAGGGAACTGAAGAGATATTTCTCCAAAGAAGACATGCAAATGACAAACAGGTATGTGGAAAAGGTGCTCAATATTAGTAATCATTAGGGAAACGTAAATCAAAATCACAATGAGATTTCACCTCAACAAGTTAGGATGGACACACACACACACATACATACATCTAACCATCATCTGAGCCTTCAGTGAGTCAATCTTTTTGCAATAGTAACAAAGATCACTGATCATAGATCACCATAACAAATATAATATACTTGAAAATTTTGAAGTTTGAAATATTGCTACAATTACCAGATGTGACACAGAGAGAGGAAGTAAGCAAATGTTGTTGGGAAAATGGTGCTGATAGACTGGCTCAATGCACGGTTGTCATAAACCTTCAATTTGTAAAAAAACAGAAAACAAAACAAAGAAACACAGTATCGGCAAAGCGAGATAAAGCAAAGCACAATAAAAACAAGGTCTGTCTGTAGAACTACCATATGACCCAGCAAGCCCATTTCTGGGTATATACCCAAAGGAATTGAAACCAGGATCTTAAAGAGATATCTACACTCTCATATTCACTGCAGCACTATTCACAATAGCCAAGACATGGAAGCAAACTCAATGTCCACTGATGGATGGATGGATAAAGAAAGTGTGGTATATACATATGATGGAATATTATTCAGCCATAAAAAAGAAAGTCCTGCCATTTGCAACAACATGGATGAACCTGGAGGAGAATATGCTAAGTGACATAAACACGAAAAGGACAAATACTATTATACATGATACCGCTCGTATGAGAAGTCTACAATAGTCAAACTCAGAGAAGCAGAGAAGAATGGTGCTTGCCAATGGCTGGGGGGAGGGGGAAACAAAAGTATTCAAGGGTACAAAGTTTCAGTTACGCAAGATGAATGAGTCTTAGAGATCTACTCCACCAGAAGTGCCTATAGCTAACGACCCCGTAGTGCATACTCAAAAATGTGGTAAGAGGGTAGAACTTACGTTAAGTGTTCTAATCACACACAATAACGATGGGGTGGGAGGAAACGTTTGGGCATGACAGATACAGTTAGGGCATAGATTGTGTGACGGCTTCATGGGTATACACTTATCTCCAAACTCATCAGGTTGTATACATTCAATTTATGCAGCTTTCTGAATATTAACAATACCTCAATAAAATGGTTTTAGGAAAAAAATAACAAAGATCAGTTGACTAAAAAGATGTTAACTTCATCCAAAAACACCCTTACAGAAACACCCAGAATAACATTGGACAAGTATCTGGGCACCCTGAGGCCCAGTCAAGTTGACACAGAACCAACCATCATGGTTTACATAAACGTGTCCCCACTAAGCTGAGTTGAGAACTGGTACTAGTGTCTTTAGTCTGAATCTCAAGGTGAAGCACAGACCATATTATTTACTGACCACGTGGACAGTGGTTCTGGCCCTGATCAGAGGACTCATATTTCTAGGTAAGAAAATGCTACCTCCTCACAGATACCCAATTTTACAAGTCTTCCTTCATCCAAAAGTCATTAATTCTGAGGTCTAACAGGAAGCCTTGAACTGTTCATGCTGAAATGTAAGCCAATTTTGTATAACCTTCAGTGGAAGAGAGAGAACAGCCTATCATGGCCCCTCAGTGTTATAACAGCATCACCTCAAGCAAAGTAGGACAAGCTTCCCTGTTCAGCCTTCCTGTTCATCCAAGATCACTAGGCCCCCCTCATGGTGGAAAGTCATCTGACGGACACATTTATACAAAGAAAGGAGCTAAGATTTCCTGAAGGATAACTATGTGCTACATACTATAGGTATCTTATCAAATTTAATCATAACAGCCGTAAGTAGTATTCTTTACTCTGACAAGTGAAGAATTTCAGAGAAGTTACTTAATTTATAGTCCAGTGGCACCAAAGGCTGACCCTCTATTATATGGTGGGAATGGGCCTTGGTGGGAATCCAGTTTTAGCGGGTTCCGTAGCTCCTGGTCTCTCCAGGACTCCACGCTGCCCCCCTGAATTGTGGCACAATTGTCCTTGCCATCTCCGGAAACAAACAGGATTGCCTGGAAAGAGCCTTAGGACTCTCCCCGGGGGGCCTGCAATGAGCCAGCAGATACCAGAGGCTTCTGTTTCCCCAGAAGATGAACTGAGCCAAGCTCCCCCAAGGTCTCCAGATGTGGGCAGGTGACTTCCCCAAGCATGGCTATAAATAGCTGGTACCCAGGCTCAGATCATTTGCTGCCCAAACACAGACTGGACTTGAAGCTCAGGGCAAAACCATTCTCAGGCTTATTCCAGTGAAAGAGAGTGCGTTAGTGGGAGGAGTATCCTCTGCTGACCACCACACCTGTGCACCTGGGTCCCAGTGTGCCTCTCCCCAGGCTGTCAAGGGGCAGGGATGCACGAAGGCTGGCCTTTCCACTGGTCATTCCCGTGTGTATCAGTGAGGCCTGGCGTACACCTGACCCTGCTGTGTGCGGCCTCTTCACCTCGCCGTCCCTTACTTTTTGATAGCACTTTACAGTTTATTTTCACATCCATTTCTTGCTTCCTCTGCTAAATCAGGAGTTGGCAAGCTACCGCCAGTGGGAAGAACCCTGCTCACTGCCTATTTTTGCTACTGGAGTACACCCAAGCCCATTCTCTCGTGTTCTGTCTATGGCTGCTTTCCCCAGCATGGCGCAGCTGAGCAGGTGCTGCAGAGACCATCATGGTCTGCAAAGCGTAGACTATTTACTATGAGGCCTTTGACAGAAAAGGTTTTGCCAGCCCTGCTTTAAACAATCCCAGGAGGCAAATGCAATTACTATCATTACTAAAGTGACAGGTGGGAAAAAAAACCCGGGATGAAACCAAGTGGCTCAGAAATGTTTTCTTAAGGACACAGAACTGGTTGGCAGAGCCGAACCGAAAGCCAAACGCCTTTCCTGCATGTAAGGGTTCACTCTGAAGCCAGTCGGACACGGGCGAGGCTCGGCACCAGAGGGCGGTTCTTTGGGAAGGTCTTTCCGGCCAAGTGACACTGACTTGGAGAAAAAAGAGAGGCAGGTTTGTTCTCTAAAACATGTCGGACAATCAACACTCAGCCTGTGGATGTTGAGAACCAGCCCTGAGCTAGAGGCTGCAGGGACTGAAATACCAGCCAAAAGGGTCTGGAATATTCAGAGTTGATATATCTTTTTTTTTTTTTTAATTTATTTTTTGCGGTACGCGGGCTTCTCACTGTTATGGCCTCTCCCGTTGCGGAGCACAGGCTCCGGACGCACAGGCCCAGCGGTCATGGCTCACGGGCCCAGCCGCTCCGCGGCATGTGGGATCCTCCCGGACCGGGGCACGAACCCGTGTCCCCTGCATCGGCAGGCGGACTCTCAACCACTGCACCACCAGGGAAGCCCTTAATTATTTTTCTTTGGCTGCGCTGCAGGGCTGGCAGGACCTTAGTTCCCTAACCAGGGATTGAACACAGGCCCCTGGCAGTGAAAGCACAGAGTCCTTACCACTGGACCACCGGTGAATTCCCCAGAGTTGATATTTCATTAACTTTTTATCTTCCAATTTAAAAAGCAAACAAAATGCTTACAAACCATAGGTATGCGAGAAATAAATGTGAAAAAGATACACGTGAGGAAGGAAGCCATAAGCTCTTCTGGTGTCACCAGGGAAGCAAAGTTCCAGGGAGTGGTTTTTCTTACCTAAGATTTTCTCCTCCCTCCCACTCCGCCCCTCCACACACACGCCATTTGAGTGACAGTCAAGGTCAGAGTCATCACCTCCCCATGCTGTCCAGGACCAGAGATGCTTCTCCTGGGCTCTTTCTCATGATGATTCATGTTTATAACACAGACTTGGAGGCTTCTGTTTCTGGTAAGAACCCATCATTTCCTAACGGTATTTAGTAGCAGCCGGATGCCATCTCCTTGTGGCTTTAACCCAGGACAGTGTCACTCTCCCCTATCACCCTGGGGTATTTAGAATGGTCTGGGAATGATGGGGAAGGGTGAGAGGGCCCACAGGAGACTTTGTGCTCAGTCCTGGAAACCAAGGGTCTGTGGAGCTCTGAGCAGGCAAACCTAACACTGTGTAGTAGAGAGAAGGGCTTCTGAAGAGGAGGCAGCCCTCACTCCTGAGGCAAACGTTTAAAGCAAGAATGCCTTGGAAGAGAGAGAAAAAAAAAGGAAGGCAAGGCCTAGGCTAGAGGGCGAGGCCAACCAGGGAGAGAGAAAGGAGGAGGTGGTTGACAGGAGTCAGCCCTCCTGGGCCAGGTGAGTGGTTGCATCTGTAAATAGCACCTCCTGGATTGTGCAGTGCACAGCCTGTGCAACCATACACGGCGGCTCGGAGAAGCACCAACTTGGCTCAAAAATGTCCAGAAATAGATTTTGGAAATATAAGGTTGAGTCAAGCTTGGGCGGGTCAGGGGTGGCCGTGCAGAGAGAGAGAATACACACATGCATGCATACACATATACATGGATCTTTTGTTAAATAAGTATGAAAGAAACCGAATAAAAATTAAAAAATGAGCACCTCCAGGCTCTTTGTGCTGAGCTGCATTGATTAATCATGAAGGCCTTGCCTGGGAGACAGCAAAATAAGACATTTTAAGAAGTCATTTTGCATGAGCAGGTCAAAGGTGAGGGGCCAGAAGAAGGCCAATTTGACAGCCAGGTTTCTCCCTGGCCCCTGTGGTTCCTCTTCTCTCAACTAGAACCTGGAGACAGATCTGTGTCTCCCCAGCCAGCCCCAGCTGTAGCCGAGTTCATGCAGACGTTAAGGAAATGAAACACTGGCTTGCTGGAAGATATGAGGGAAATGGTTCTCAAACTTTCATGTGCTCAGAATGCCCTGGAGAGCCTGGGAACACACCAATGATGGGCCCCAACCTCCGAGTTTCAGACTCAGTAGTTCTGGTGGGGTTGTGGGGGGAGGGGAAGAATTTGCATTTCTACTATATTCCCAGGTCAGGCTGATGCTCCAGAGACCACACTTCGGGAACCACTGGATGATAGACTAGTCAGTTTAACAGCACAGACTTGGGAGCCAGCCTGCCTGTGTGCAAGTCCTGGTCCCGCCCATCACCACCTGTGTGACGGTAGGCCACGTTCATAAAGCGGTCACAGGACAGGGTGGCGGGGCTGGCCTGAGGGCACTCACTGGGGCCCAGGCAGCCATGCAGAGGTTTGTCCCTGGTGTTTGGAGAGAGAGGGGTAGGGCGGTAGCTGTGAGGCCAGGGAGGCCCGAGTGTTTCAGGCTCGGAGTTCCACTGCCCTGGACCACGCTCAGGCTGGGGAGACCTGCCCCATTCCATTAAGCGGTATGTGTGTGTGTGTGTGATGGGCAGGGAGGTGGCAGCGGAACCCGGAACCTTCCTCAGGTCTACCTACTCTGTCAAGGACTCTCCCTGCCCCTCCTGCTTTGCCCCAGGCTTCAGCCCTGACCTCCGTTTGTCTCCTCTCTTCCTGTCTCACCATTGCTTGGGCCCATGACCACCTGGCAGTTGACCTCCCCTCCCATGAACTGGCCCAAGGGTAGCCCCGGCACACAGCGGGCTGGAGGTCAGGCAGGCCGGTGCCCGCTGCTCCAAGGCTCACTCTTTCCATCTTTGCTTGGTACACCCAGAGCGAGTAGACAACTGGAACGTTGGGGAGATCCTGAGAAATTTCCCAAGTCTGAAGCTACACCCTGCCCGTATCTCCTGACCCACTGCCTTTCTGTTTAGAGACAGGTGTCATTTTCTTTCCAATCTGATTTCAAACCAAGTAACAATATCATCAGAGGGACTTGAAATGCCCAAAGCCACATAGGCTGTCATTATGAATCTCTCTCTGCCCCAGTCAACCCAAAGTATGATTCCAAGGAACGTTGTAAATTGCAGCTAGGTGACAGCTAAGTACAACACAAACATGTCACAAACCTCATAAGCGCAGTGAGAACGACAGAAACAGGCTGAAAAATTAATATGTCACACACACATCTCTGACTTGTCTGTTTTTTCTGATTTAACCACACTTATGCTTTTATCAGCATTACATAACCTTAGCCACTAAATTGTCCTTTTGGGATTGTAAATGTCTTTGAAGTGAACATTTCCACACAGAACTCCCCTGATGTATCAGAAGAGTTTGAAGGAGCTTCATGATGTGATTTGAAAAGTGCTAAAAGGCACCCCCATCCCAGACCTTCGTCATCGCCACAGTGACTGAAATTCCCACAATTAAAGGGATATGACATTGAGTTCAGAAGGCACCTGCTAAAAGTCAATTCCATTAACAAAACAGACCAAAAGGGCTCTTAACTGAGGTCCCAGGCCTGCCCTTCAGTGGTTTGCTGACAAGGTCTGTCACTTCAGTGCACGTGTTACGTGCACATAGCCCTCTAGAGAGAGGTCTCTAACTCCCATTGTATTTTCAAGGAGGTCCATAACTCCCCAAAGGCGAGGGGAAGAGACTCATTAAATTTGTTGTTAAATTTGTTGTATTTGACATTTTAAAAGGTTAGCCCAGGACCCTAAAAAAGAGAGACAACCACCAGGTGACCTGGAAAGAAGGGACTGCCAGGAAGGGCAAACCAGTTGAAGGACCACCCAGCAGACCCCGGGGAAAGGGGTCAAGGTCACATTTGAACTTCTTCGTGATTACACCTGAAGAGGACCTCTTACGTCCCCATCTCTCCTCCTTACCCTCCCGCCAGCAACTCCATGTACACTCTACAGAATAACACTCTATAATTTATGTGCATACAACATGACAGGTACTATGCTTAGCACTACTTCTGTTATCTTATTTAATCCACAAAACAAACTTTTGAGATCCGTGCTATCACTCCCCCATTTTACAGATGGTGAAACTGAGGCTTAGAGTATTGGGTACCTTGGTGAGGTCACCCAGATAACAGTCAGCCAAACTGGGCTCAGGCAGCCTTAATCCAGAATCCACGCTTTTAACCACCATGTGTGTGGTTCTCAAACATGAGTGGGTCTCAAAGCCACCTGGAGGGCTTGGGAAGCACTCAGATATCCGGGCCCTACTCTAGAATTTCTGATGAAGTAGCTTTGGACCCAAGAACTGGCATTTCTAACAAATTCCCAGATTTTGCTGATGCCGCTGGTCTGGGGACCCCTTGCCACATGGTGAAGCTCCCTCCCTTGCACAGGTTCCTAAAAGTGTGTTCATAAGATCACATATTTTTGTAAAATTTAAGAATACAAGACATTTGTGTATTATCTTCTTAGAGCAGATCCTTACACTTGTATAAGCTTTGGGCCGCCCCCAAACCTGGATTTGCCCTAGAGCCTGGAGCCTTCCTTCGATGGATCCCGTTGATCCTGATTTTATCTCAGACCTGCCTCGTGTTACGGTCCACACCCAGGATCATTAGCTACCCCCAGTCCAGCAGGCTAGGATTTCGCCAAGTTCTTCCATCTGTCAGAGTCTTATCTGTGAACACGATCTGTCTGCAGCTTTCAGATAAAGACAGGAGGAAGGTAGTTTTATGTATTAAAGTGACCGCCTCAGCCATCAAGACACCCTGGGGGGAGTCGGAGCTGGGATCTTAAGGATGTCACACATGTCCCTGCAGGAAGGGAAGGGAGATGGGGAGACCCCTTCTGGCGCCTGGACTAGGGAGAGTAGCGAGAGAAGCCCTCCTTTAGTACCGGATGGTGATGGGGGGAGTGGGTGTTCACACAGGTTGCTTCAAATCTCCCCCTGGCAAGAGGTCAACACCACCCCACAAGTCAGTGAGCATGGTGTTTGGGAAGCAGGAAAAAGAGGAAGGGGAGAAATGAAAGCCGGACCGGACCTTTCTACAGCGACTCAGGCCTGGGAGATCCCGCAGGAGCTTGGCTGCCCCCATCCCGTCCCCACCACTCAGCAGCGGCCAATGGAAACACAATCGGAGTCACAGATGCAATTTTACATTTTCTAGTAGCCCCATTAAAGAAGGCCAGGAACAGGCAAAAATCAATTTGGAATATATTTAATCTAACATATTTGAATTCTGATCACATCAACATAATCAATGAAAAAATCATTAATGAGACCTTTTCCGCTTTTTCATGGTAAATGTCAGAAATCTGTGTCTTTACACTCACAGCACATCTACTCAGACGCAAGATTTTCAACAGATAAAGTGAAACGTGGTTCTAACAAAATAACGTTCTGTGTTTAATGGAAAAATGTTTTATGTTGCTCCAGTTTTCAAATTTATATCTAAATAAGTTAAAACTTCAGAGCCTCAGTTGAACCAGCTGTATTTCAAGTGTTCAATAAATACATGTGGCTAGTATTGGAACAAACTGACTTCCTGGACCTCCTGCAAGTTTATACAGAGTCCAGGAGAAGTTCTATGTCCCTGAAATAGTGGTAGTAATGGTACTAGCTGCCTGGATGCATCACAGGGAAGCGGGAGGGAGGGATTTTGGAATTTGGAGAACATCAAAAGGAGAAAATCCAAGATGGTTAGGATTCCTGACATCGAATCTCCTGTCTCTGAAATAACTCCTTGTAGCAATAATTACCACATTTATACGTTTTGTGTTGGGTTGTTTAGCATCTGACTCCCCCACCAAGCCGTTAGCTCCATGAGGGCAGGAAGAGTATCTTACTCACTACTGTATCTAGTTATCACAGCTCTCAGTTGAAAGAAGACATGAATCACGCTAAATCTTTGAAGGACAGCTGGGGGTGGGGTGTGATTCTGCCCATGTATAAGCAAATCAGCCCAAACAGAGGTGGTCATCTGAGCAAAGGCTGGCAAAGTCAGCATAGAGCCTACCGTTGAGCTAAAAACAAACTACCAAACTGGGCTGAATGTCTCCATTTTGCAGGTGAAGTAGTTTGAGGTATTAGTAGGTGATGGGAAGTTAAGTCCTGCATCTCCACAGAACCTGATGCGCTCCCATCACACATGGCCTGAAGCCACTCTCCTTCCCATTCAGATCCTGTTTTCTGGGTCCTTCTTTTATTTCCTGCAGTTCCAGGGATATCAGAGCCAAGCAGTTCAGACTCTTACTGAGCAATGAAGAAGGGCCGCTTGCAAGTGGGGAGTTGTCTTAGTTTGTGACTTTTAGGGCAAATGGCAGAAATCGAATTCTGACTTCCTTAGGCGTAAAGGAGGACTCACTGCGAAAGTCCCGCAGGGGACCCTGCAGGAGACCCTAGACAAGAATGGAACTAGGGTCAGGTACAGCCAGAACCAGACCGGCCACACTGTCTCTTCCCCTCTCCACCTCTCTCTCCCTGTGCCCCCGCCTCTGTCCCGTCCCCTCCACCGTCTCCTTCTCCCCCATCCCTTGCAGGCCAGCTTCTTCTCCGTTCTGAGCCACATGTCAGTAAACACTCAGCCACCCATAACCAAGCTTTAGAACTTCCATTTCAACCACCAGAGGGAGGCTGGCACAACTCTTGAATCCAAATTCTAGAAGCCCACTTGGGGGCCTCTTTGGCCCTGCTCGCCCAGGTGTCCTGCCCTGGATAAATCATCGTGGCCAGGCCTGGGAAGTCACAGTACATACTCGAGTGTCAAAGGATGTTGAGGAGAGTTTTCCTGTTGCCTAGATTTGGTGAATTCAACTCCAGTTTTTTTGTTTGTTTGGGTTTTTTGTTTTTTTGTTTTGTTTCTAAAGGAGGCATTAGTAGTTGCACTTTGTGAAGAGTGTCACCTCCAGGAGATTGCCAAGCTGACCCTACCATCATGCTAGATGGGCCCTCCTAACCCCTGTAAGATGACTGCAGAGAGACAGAGGGGCTTTAGACCTTGTATGGAGTGAGATGATTCAAGGAGAGTGGTGCTTTCCTGCCCTCGAGCCAAGGGAGAAGGGAGGCTCTGAGAGAATCATGCTGGAGAGGTGGGCCAACGAGGATGGGAGCCTGGCACTCAGGGCCAGCTTCGTGGGTGTGGGAGCTGTGCAGTCAAGTCACACAGGGCCAGCACCCAGGAGGGTCCCACACTTGGTTTAATGTTCTGCTGTCACCATCTTGGAATTCTTAATAGTTCAACAGTTTTGCACTGGGCCCCGCAAATTAAGGGGCCCAACCTGAGGGCAATCCACTCTCTATGGGGACGTTGCCCAGGCAGTGAATTTCCTGTTCTATCCTTGTGCCTCCATGAACAGGAGAGAGATGGCAGGACCGAAAGGGTGGCACTAGGGCGCTCAGTACTTCCCTCCATTGGAGGTGGCAAGGATATATGGGTTTCCATTGGTCAAGGAGACACAGTGATAGAGAGCTAAGAGTAACCCATCTTGCTGATATCCTAACAGAAATCCATCTCCATGCAAAGGGACCCTGGCAGCAAGAAAACTGGGGCCTCCTGCTGGTGGAGGCTGAAGTGGGCTAGGGAACGATGTTGGGCTTAGCAGGCCCCCCTACACCAGGGAACCGAGCCATGGGGAGGCCCTACAGGATCAAGGAACTCAAAGTCTTCCTGTGCCTTGTGAGAGGGCCATTGATGGGACGTCTGCCTCACCGAGGGCATCAAAAGAAGTAGTGCTGGACCCCGATGAGAAGGGGACAGCAACTGAATCACAGTGCAGAGTAGTTTGCCTCCCCCTCTACTCCATCCATCTGCCCTTCACTCCCTCCATTCCTGAGAAGAGAGATGGAGGCGGCCACTCAAGGGCATATCATGCTGCCCTTCCTACTTCCCCACCGCAGGTCCTGGCGCTCCGGGGCAAGGACAAGGTGAGCTAGGAAATGCCCGTGAGACCGGAAGTTTCAAACTGGGCTGTAATGAACATCTACAGTCACCTGAAAGTTACGGCGGGATCTGGCCTGGATGCCCTGAAGGAATCCTCTACCCAACAGGGGTACGGTGAGCGTCCACAGAGCACGGCTGGGACAGCAAGTGGAGGAAAGACACATCTGCTTTATGTATACAGGCGGCCGAGTTGAGATCGTTATGCTGACACGGCAGCACCACAGCACCCTTGATGAAGGGGCCCTGGCAGGCCTGGCCGGATGCGCCCACACCAGGAGAGGGTGTGACGCAGGCCCAGGTCACCTACTTGGGCTGACAGCCACTCACGCCTTCTGATGCCCTTGGGGTCCTAGCGTCACATAGGAATGGTGCTCCCCGAGATGGCCTGCTTTGTGTCCCCTATTGCACAGTCTGGGACCCTGCATTCAGGAGGTGATCACTCAGTGCACTGAGTTACGACCCAGAAGAGCATCCCGCTCTTTCTGTAACAGTTGAGAACAGTGGTTCTCCAACATCAGCATCTCCCACAGGATGACTTGTTAAAACACACACTGCTGGGCCCCGTATCTGGTGCTTTGGGTCAACAGGCCCAGTGTGGAGCCTAAGAATCTGCATTTATAGCATTCCCAGGGGACCACCCTTTGAGACCCACTGGGTTCAGTACTGACTTCCTCTACCTGAAAGCCACACCAGCCACCAGAAGGGGTTGGAAGTGCTGACAGAGGTGGCAAGTGGGCGAGTGGTTCTCTTCCTGGTCTGCAGGGCTGGCATGCTGGTGGGTAGGGGACTCAGCCTGAGGTTTCTCTCCCTCCCCAAGCCCCTTTTCTACTCTGATGGGGGCTGCAACGTCTGTCCTGGAGGTGCCAGGGGTGTGGGATAGGAGGCAACCTGAGAGTTGCCTGCAGAGACCCGGTGTGATTCCCCTCAGCCTCCACACCTCTCCGGACTATTTGAAATAACATCTAAGAGCAAGGTTGCCACTGCCTGACCAGTCTCTTCTCAGTCTCCCATGGGCTTTTTTTTAAAATGTGGTAAAAGATACATAACACACACTTACCATTTCGATTGATTTTAAAGTGTGTACAACGCAATGGCAGTAAGTACATTCACAGGGTTCTGCAACCATGACCACTACCAATTTCCAGAACTTTATCTTCCCAAACAGAAATACTGTACTTAAACAACAACTCCTCATGCCACTCCCCTCCATTCTATTTTGTATCTCTATGAGTCTGCCTACTTTAGGTACCTCATATAAATGAGATCATACCGTATTTGTTCTTTTGTGTTTATTTCACTTAGCGTAATGTTCTCAAGGTCCACCCGTGTTACAGCATGTGTCAGAACCTTATTCTTTAAAGCTGAATCATATTCCATTGGATGTATGTACTACAGTTTGTACATCCATTCATCTGTTGTTGGGCATTTGGGTTGTTTCCACCTTTTGGTTACCATGAACGCTGCTGCTATGAACAGCGTTGTACAAATACATGTTTGGGCCCGTACTTTCAATTCCTTGGGCTATATACCCAGAGGTGGAATTGCTGGAGGATATGTTAATTTTTTGAGGAACCACCCTACTGTTTTCCAGACTTTAATCTACCTAAGAATTGTTCACCAGGAGCAGGGATCTGAGAACCTCACCAGTATCCTCCACAGAGGATTTGAGGCTGGCCTCTGGCAAGGGGCTTGTTGCCCCGAACTGCTATTGGAAGTGGCGTAACCAACCTCCTTATTTAACACAGCCCTGTCACCCAAGCACCCTCACTCTATGAGATGAACAGGCTGTAGTCAAGAGAGGTGAGGCTGCTCTATAGCTTGGCTGGCTCTTCACTCCCCAGGGTTTAGCCCAAACACCACCTCCGCAGAGACCCTGGCCACCCCTCCCCCTAAATCATTTTCTAGCCTTGTTTTACTTTCTGCACATGATAAGCTAAAATTACCTTACGTATTTGTCTCCTTGTTTATTCTCCTTCTCTTCCAAGTAGACTTAAGTGAGGGCAGGAACCTCGTCTGTCTTAATCACAGCACAGCCCTAGCATCTAGAACTATTCCTGGCACATTGTAGGCACTGAGTTGTAGGCACTCAATTTGACTGATTGAATAAAATATAAATACCCTATAAGGATGTATATATAACCCTGATATATGTAAAAAATCTTGTGACCTTCACAATTCTCCCAAGCATATCATCTTCCCCATAAAACCAGTTTTGTTTTGTTTTTTTAGACAAAGTCACGCTGAGATGCTTGCTAAGTGACTGACTCCGGCTCACCAGTTCTTGCAGAGAGTCTAAGACTCAGATGTTAACTCTGCAAATGCCAGGTTCTCCGCTCTTTCCACAGTAGTGGGATGGTCAGGGAAGGGTTACTATTCCATTAACCAAGGTCTCTGGTTGTGATCACACTAGTAATTTTCTTTCCCTTAAGATGTTAAAGCCCTAGGATTTTCTAAGTAATGGTTTCTCCTGGTGTAAAAACAAAAATGCTCTAGGTAATGAGAAGAAAGGAAAAAGAGAGGAGCTTGACTACATAGATGGGGTGAGAGGCCAATCAGTGTTGCTGTCCTTGGTTCTGATGTTTTCATAGGAACACACCACAAACTGGGCAGAATTTCTAGGAAGGCTACACATGATTTTACTATTTTCATGTCTACTGGTTGAAAACTCAACAGAGGAAGGTGAGATCTTGTCCTGAGCCTGAAGTAGAGCTAACTGACAGGGCGGGGGGGGGGGGGGGCGGACAGGAAAGCACAGCCATGAGCCGTATGACACAGACCCTCAGGTTCATGGTGTTTGACCCTGGAACTAGGAATTTCCATTTGTGGCTTGGCGCTCCCCTCGGGTTCCCACAGCCTACACATGACACACAAACTACGTCCTGGTCTCTGAGTTTCCTGTGCTCTACTGTGCCTGAGTTGCTTGCGCTTTGCCAGGCTCAGCTGTTCACCTTCCCTGCAGTAGCAGTGGGATTAGACAGGAAGAAGGGGCAAGAGATCCAGCCCAGAAGAGGTCAGTCAACAGGACCAGGGTGTGGCCTTGCAGAGGTTCCATCTGGTGCCACTAGGACGGTACTTGCCAATCACACCTCCTTTCTCAGTGTGGTCTGTCCTCCCCGCCACTCCTCTTCACTAAGCCATACGCTCCCTCCAGAGTAGCCTCCTTCTAATGAATCTATCTGACTTAGATTACCACACTCCCTCTGTGATTTTATTTTTCAGGTTTTTAAGATCCCATATATTTATTTAAGATGGGCCTGACTTCTTTGAGGACAGTATCTGCCTCTTCCACTTCCTCATAAGCCCTTCCTGTATTCAATAAAGTACCAGAGGGGTCATGGGGAATTGCAGCAGTAGAGAGTGAAAGATGCTGAGGAAGAAGAGGGCTTCAAGGGGAGGTGAGGCAATCAAACACAGCAGACACACACAGAGAGAGAGGGAGAAAAGGCACCAAAAGGGGGATTTTGGATTCAAGAATTAGAAACTCACCTGAGAACTTGAAGAGCAATTTTGGCATAGTTTCAAGAAAAAGCTAGATTAAAAGGCATTAGGAAGTGAATGAAGGATGGTATCCGGTGCTCATAAGATTTCAAACACAGTTCAACAAGTATAAATTCATGTAACCATGTTTTGAGAGCTTTAAAAATATTCATACCTTTTGGCTCAGAATTTCATTTCTAAGCATGGCTATAGACAAAGATGCAGGCATAAGAATGTCTATCACAACAGTACTTACAACCATGAGAAAATGAAAACTACCTAAATATCCAAAATTGGATATCAAAGATGAAATATTAGTCATTACCACTAGTATGTGTACAAAGGACATTTAATCACCTAGGATTACAACATCAATGTTTAATCAAAGCTCAGAATATAAAACATATTTAGTATGAGTCAAAGTTTGTAAAATAAAAAATTGGTATCTATTGATCTATTTACATACCTATCACTTATGCACCTAGTCTCCCAGATAAAAAGACTAAAAAGGAAACTTGCTAGAACATTGGTAGTCATGGTTATATCTACATTGTGGGCTTATGAGTGATATTCATTTTCTTTTTTATAGTTTCTGTATTTTCCAGATTTCTGTACTAATTATGAGTCATGCTTACACTCAGGGATACTGCAAAAAGTTTGCTGTAAAAATAAAATGAGACTGTGGTGAGGAAGTAGAAGGAAGGAAGGAAGATTATCTTTTAAAAAGTTCAGAAGAGGCAAGAGGGTTTTGACTCGATGTCAACACAGGAGGCTTCTGAATTAACTTCCTTTCAAGGAACACCACATCTACAGCTACATATGGAACAATTTCCTCTGAAATAAATCTGCAAACTAGCTTAGTGGCTCTTACACATATGGCAAATGAGGAAAAGCCCACAGTAGGGTTTAGGTAGGAGAGGCTGAGAAACAGTCTCACCATAAACTCCACCCCAAATGCAGTGACCCATAGCTAAGAGGGAACTAACTCACAGCTTCTCCCCAAAGAGTGAAGGGTATGGACCCCATATCTGGTGCCCAAACTTTTAAGACTGCCACCTGAGAGATGGACCCCCAAAACATCAAGCTTTGAAAGCCAGTGGGGCCTGCACCCATAAAACACAAAGCTATGGGGAACTAAGACACAGTTCTTAAAGGGCTCCTGTGAACACACTGTGGCTAACCCCCCAGGACCCAGGGCAGGGGCAGCAGACTGAAAGGAGCCAGTTTTTCTGTGAAACAGACCTGCTTGCTCATCTTAAAAGCTTAAGCCTGACAGCTACATGTAAAAGAATGAAATTAGAACACTCCCTAACACCATACACAAAAATAAAGTCAAAATGGATTAAAGACCTAAACGTAAGACCAGACACTATAAAACTTAGAGGAAAACATAGGCAGAACACTCTTTGACATAAATCACAGCAAGATCTTTTTTGACCCACCTCCTAGAGTAATGAAAATAAAAACAAAAGTAAACAAATGGGACCTAATCTAACTTAAAAGCTTTTGCACAGCAAATGAAACCATAAACAAAACAAAAAGACAACCCTCAGAATGGGAGAAAATATTTGCAAACGAAGCAAGAGACAAGGGATTAATTTCCAAAATATACAAACAGCTCATGCAGCTCAGTAGCAAAAAACAAACAACCCAATGAAACAATGGGCAGAAGACCTAAACAGACATTTCTCCAAAGAAGACATACAGATGGCCAATGAACACATGAAAAGATGCTCAACATCACTAATTATCATAGAGATGCAAATCAAAACTACAATGAGGTATCACCTCACACTGGAGAGGTGTGGGAACCCTCCTACACTGTTGGTGGGAATGTAAATTGGTACAGCCACTATGGAGAACAGTATGGAGGTTCCTCAAAAAACTAAAAATAGAACTACTATATGACCCAGCAATCCCACTCCTGCGCAAATACCCAGAGAAAGCCATAATTCAAAAAGATACATGCACCCCAATGCTCACTGCAGCACTATTTACAATAGCCAGGACATGGAAACAAGCTAAATGTCCATCAACAGAGAAATGGATAAAGATGTGGTACCTATATACAATGGAATATTAATCAGCCATAAAAAGGAACAAAATAGTGCCATCTGCAGACACGTGGATAGACTTAGAGACTGTCATACACAGTGAAGTCAGAAAGAGAAAAGCAAAT
Source organism: Delphinus delphis (assembly GCF_949987515.2). Classification (NCBI taxonomy): domain Eukaryota; kingdom Metazoa; phylum Chordata; class Mammalia; order Artiodactyla; family Delphinidae; genus Delphinus; species Delphinus delphis. Next base: position 20,777,413 of record NC_082700.1, read on the forward strand.
ATCGTATAGTATCACTTATATGTGGAATCTAGAAAAATGGTACAGATGAACTTATCTGCAAAGCAGAAATAGAGACACAGATGTAGAGAACAAACTTTTGGATACCAAGGGGAGAAGGAGGGCTGGGATGAGTTGCGAGATTGGGATTGACATATATAACTACTATGTATAAAATAGATAACCAATGAGAACCTGCTGTAGAGCACAGGGAACTCTACTTAATGCTCTGTGGTGACCTAAATGGGAAGGAAATCTAAAAAAGAAGGGATATCTGTATACGTAGAACTGATTCACTTTCAGGTGCTGTCCACCAGAAACTAACACAACATTGTAAATCAACTATACTTAAATAAAAATAAATTTTAAAAAAAGAGCTTGAGCATGAGGGGAAGGCTTCTAATTTAACACACATTTAGGGGACACCACAACACTCTCCAGAGACTGGGGAGGTCATAGGCACCATCTTTGTGCTCCCCCTCTGCCTTGCTCCAGGTCATCAGTATCTCCTGGAGAGAAGCCTGTTCACATGTCTGGTACCCTAATTTTTGCTGCTGCTTCTTGAGGGATACCCCTAGATTGCCTGGCTCTGGTGGCCAACAGGGCTTACATTCTCAGGTCTCAGTGGACTCTAACAAGCATAGAAACAGTACTTAACTGGCCATCCCCTCACCCCCAGGGCACAGCAGAGACTGCAGACAACCCCAGTCTCCTCCTGACAGAAGTATATTAGCATACTTTAAAAGTTGCCACCTAAGTGTCCAGCTTCCAATCAGCCTGCATCTAGGTGGCGACTGAGATCCTCCCCTTTAGTACACTGACAGATCTTGGCATACCCTCAACCACTGGAGCCACTAAGAACAAAGAAGGCTGCTCAGACCATCACAAAGGTTTGAGAGACAACTAAGAGCTAGGGCAAGGTTGAATAAGTTTTTGGGTTTTTTTTAACTGAAGTATAGTTGATTTACAGTGCTGTGCCAATCTCTGCTGTACAGCAAAGTAACTCAGCTATACACATATATATATATAATTTTTTAAATGTGATGTTTGTTTTTATATCCTCTTAGAAAACTAAGAATAACTTGGAGGGCTCACATATCAACAGATTCAACATCTTTTTTTTTTTTTTTTCAGCATGCTGCATGGCTTGCAGGATCTTAGTTCCCCAACCAGGGATTGAACTCATGCCCCCTGCAGTGGTAGCATGGAGTCCTAATCACTGGACTGCCAAGGAATTCCCTATACAGTCTTTTTAAAAAAAATATTCTTTTCCATTATGGTTTATCCCAGGAGATTGGATATAGTTCCCTGTGCTATACGGTAGGATCTTGTTGTTTATCCATGAATGATAAGTTTTATCTCCTAAATGAGAGCACTCCATCAGGACTGGGAGAGGCGGCTGTTTTATCTAATGCAGAGAAACCAGCACAGAGAGTGAAGGAAAATGAACAGAGGAATATGTTTCAAATGAAGGAAACAGATAAAACTTCAGAAAAAGACCTTACTGAAATGGAGATAAGGGATTTACCTGATAAAGAGTTAAAAATATAAAGATGCTCCCCGAGGTCAAGAGAACAATCCATGAACAAAGTGAGAATTTCATCAAGAGACAAAGAATATTAAAAAGTAAAATGTGAAAGCACAGAGCTGAGGAATATGATAACAACTGAAATATTTTAAAGAGGAGTTTAATAAGACTATGTGAAGTGGAAGAAAGGATCAGTGAACTCAGAGCAGCTGAATTCATCCAATCAGAGCAGCAAAAAGAAGAATGAAAAAGAGTGAAGATACCTTAAGGGACTTATGAGACAATATCAAGTGGACCAATGTTTGCTTTATAGGGGTCTCAGAAAAAGAAGAGAGAAAGGGGCAGAAAGCTTAGTTGAAGAAATAACAGCTGAAGAACTTCCTTAATCTAGGGAAGAAAAGATATACAGATCCAGGAACCCCAGAGAGTTCCCAAAAAGATAAATCCAGTAGATCCACACCAACACAAATTATAATTAAACTGTCAAATTTAAAAACAAGGAAGAATCTTAAAAGCACCAAGAGAAAAACTACTTGTTACATGCAAGGGAGCCCCATAAGACCATCTGCAGATTTTTCACCAGAAACTGCAGATGAGAGAGAAGTGGCATGATATATTCAAACTGATGAAACAAAAGAACTGCCAACTAACAGTACTCTACCTGGCAAAGTTGTCCTTCAGAATTGAAGGAGATAGAGTTTTCCAGACTAGTAAAAGCTGAAGGAGTTCATCATTAGACAGCCTTACATGAAATGTTAAAGGGACTTATTTAGGCTAAAATGAAAATGTGTTAATTAGTAACAGGAAAACATATAAAAGTATAAATCTCACTGGTAAAGGTAAATATATCATTAAATTCAGAACAATCTAATGTAATGATGGTGAATAAAATCACTTATAAATCTAGTATCAAGGTTAAAAGACAAAAATAGTAAAAACTATACAATAAATTTCATAAATATACAAGATAATAATACAGCAAATGAGAACCTAAAAGAAACAGACAATTTTCTAGAAACATACAATCTACCAAGACCGAATCATGGAGAAATAGGAAATCTAAACAGACTGATTACCAATAAGGAGAATGAATCATCAACTAAGAATCTCTCCCCAAAAAAGTCCAGGATCAGATGGCTTCCCTTCTAGCAAACATTTCAAGAAGAATTAATACCAATCCTTTTCAAACTCTTCCAAAAAAATAAAAGAGGAGGGAACATTTCCAAAACTTATTTTATGAGGCCAGCTTTACCATGACTCCAAAATCAGACCAGGACACTACAAGAAAAGGAAATTATAGGCCAATATCCCTGATGCACATAGATGCAAGAGTCTTCAAAATACAAACAAACCGAATTCAACAATACATGAAAGGATCATACAGCATGATAAAATGGAATTTATTTCAGGGTGCAATGATGGTTCAATATCTGTAAATCAATCAGCATGATATACCATATTAACAAAGTGAAGGCTAAAAATCATATCATCTCAATAGATGCAGAAAAAGCATTAGACTAAATTCAACACCCATTCATGATCAAAACGCTCAGCAACCTGGGTATAAAGGTAAAGTACCTGAACATAATAAAAGCCATCTATGACAAGCCAACAGCTAACATCATATTCAATGGTGAAAAACTGGAAGCTTTTCCTCTAAGATGAGGAAAAAGACAAGAAAGCCCACTCATGAATTCCACAGCGCTACCTATGTTCTCTGTTGCCTAATGCTTGTAGGACAAGGAGATGCACACACATGATCACCAACATAAAAATTTTAAATGACTCAACTAGTCAACCAATACGGCAGCTCATTGGTGGTGAGAAAAGCCATTTGAACCAGAAATTTTCAGCTCTTTTGAATACCTTCTGGTTTAGTTCAATTAAATGGAAGAAAATTGCTTTCCTAAATGCAGAATTTCTTAATCCTTGGGAGATCACTGGTGTACCTAAGAGGTCACCAAACCAAGACTGGAAGTCATAGTGGTTATATCAGGACTTGGCTGGAGTGGGTGGCTTTAGTCCAACAGTTCATACCTGAGGAGGATCATGTGGAATGTATTGAAGTGGCCAATTGCTCCTAATAGGGAGAGATGGGTTTTTTGCCCCTATATATTTGTTAAAAGCCTATAGATACTAAAGATTATGGTGAAATGTAGTTCTCAGGGGGTCCCACAGCAAGTATAGGTTCTTATAAAGAATCTGAAAGGACCCATACACCATGCCGTTTACACAAGATTGTTTAAAGTTGTCTGAGGTAGTCCTGCAATTCCAGAGAGGCCAAATCAGAGCCCCTGACCAGTCAAGATCAGCCTTCATTTCAAGAGGAAGCCAAGAGACTGTGCAAAAGAATGGTCTCAGTTCCGGGCAGACTCAGTAAGTGTCACTCTGACCTTTCCCTTTACTTTTCTTTCTACTCTCCCTCCCCACCCCACATCCAGGCTCCTGCTCTGGTGGGTTTATTCTATAAAGTGGAAAAAAAAAAAAGGTCATACAGAGACCCTGTTCCCAGTGCCGCTATCAGTGGCACCTACCCATCACTGACTCACAGTTTGCTTGTTGGCAGTTTGCGTTCTGTGGCTACTGAGCTCTCCAACCAGCTCCTGAGAATCACTGCAGCATGACCCTCTAGGTGAGGAAGCTGACACCGCTGCTGTTCCTATGACTGTTTTCCAAAAATAAATAACTGTTGAGTTCCATGTAAAAAATAAATGGCAGGGCTTCCCTGGTGGCGCAGTGGTTGAGAATCTGCCTGCCAATGCAGGGAACACGGGTTCGAGCCCTGGTCTGGGAAGATCCCACATGCCGCGGAGCAACTGGGCCCGTGAGCCACAACTACTGAGCCTGCGTGTCTGGAGCCTGTGCTCCGCAACAAGAGAGGCCGAGATAGTGAGAGGCCCGTGCGCCGCGATGAAGAGTGGCCCCTGCTCGCCACAACTAGAGAAAGCCCTCGCACAGAAACGAAGACCCAACGCAGCCAAAAATAGATAAATTTATTTATTTAAAAAATAAATAAATGGCAGTTACTCTTGTTGTATAGAAAGAAAAAGCCTGAAGGAAATATACTAAACTATTTTTGATGACTTATTTTCTTCTTTGTGCTTTCTTACATGTTTTACATTTTTTTTGTTTTAAACAATAAACATGTCCTTTTCTCAGAGAAAAGAAATAAACGTTGCCACAAAACATTCAACCCTAACAAAAAAGGAAATAGTATTTAAAAGCTTCCTGGTCAAATTTCTATGAAAAGCATGGCTGTGCATTAGGTGCTGAGGTGAGTCATTTCCTGCTTTGGTCATGCTATTTTTTTCTACTAACTCTGGAGCCTTAATCCAAACAAATATAGGGTTTTTTTGGCCTCACTTCAACTTCTCCTAGCTTCAGTTTTCCCTGAAGGAGTTAGATTAGCTGTTTCTAAGGTCCATGCCAACAATAAATTCTGTTTCAAGAAATGAAGTTCTAACCAGCAGAAAGTTGACAATACCTACAAGAGGATTTTGCCAGAAGAAAAATTGTTTGACTTATTTCTTTTTGCTGACATAATACTTCAATTTAGTATCAATTTAGGGTCTACTTTTAATTTGAACAATTTTTTTAACCCCCAAAATTTGGCATTTTGTAATAAACCTGCCAGTTTTTTTATACTGGTCGTTCATTGTGAATATAGAATAAAAGTAATGGTCAAACTGTCAAAAAAAAAAAAAAAAAAGGAAAGAAAGCCCACTCATGCTGCCTGTATTCAACATAGTCCTAAAAGTTCTAGCCAGGGCAATTAGGTAAAAAAAGAAAAAAGCATCCAAATCAGAAGAAGTAGAACTGTCTCTACTTGCAGATGACATATTATACATAGAGAACCATAAAGACTTCCCTCAGAAATTATTAGGACTAATCAATAAATTCAATAAAGTTGCAGAATACAAAATCAATATACAAAAATTAATCATTTCTATACACTAATAACAATCCCATTTACAATTGCACCAAAAAGAATAAAATACCTAGGAATAAATTTAACCAAGGAGGTGAAACTATGACATTAATGAAAGAAATTGAAGATACAAATTAATGGGAAGAATATTGTAAAAATGTCCATACTACAAAGCAATGTGCACATTCAATGCAACTCCTATCATAATTCCAATGGCACTTTTTTTTTTTTTTTTAACAGAAATAGAACAAACAATCCTAATCCTATATGGAACCACAGAAGACTCAGAATATCAAAAGCAATCTTGAGAAAGAACAAAGCTGGAGGCATCACACTCCCTGATTTCAAACTGTATTATAAAGCTATAGCAATCAAAACAGTATGGAATTGGCATAAAAACTGACACACAGATAAATGGAACAGAAAAAAGAACCCAGAAATAAACCCATGAATATATGGTCAATTAATTTATGACAAAGGAGCCAAGCCAATAGGGAAAGGACAGTTTCTTTAATGGATGGTGTGGGGGAAAATGTACAGCCACATGGAAAAGAATGAAACCAGACCACTATCTCACACCACAAAAATCAACTCAAAATGGATGAAAGACTTGAATGTAAAACCTGAATCCATAAAACTCCTAGAGGAAAACATAGGCTTCTTGACATTGGTTGGTGATGATTTTTTGGATTTGATGCCAAAATCAAAGGCAAAAAAAGCAGAAAATAAACAAGTGGGACTATATCAAAGTAAAAAGCTTCTGCGCAGCTAAGGAAACCATCAACAACATGAAAAGTCTACTGAATGGGAAAAATATTTGCAAGTCATATCTGATAAGGGGTTAACATCCCCCCAAATATAAAGAACTCACACACTCATTAGCAAAAAAACAAACAATCCCATTAAAAAATGGGCAGAGGATCTGAACATTTTTCCAAAGATGACACAGATGGCCAACATGTACATGAAAAGATGCTCAACATAATTAGTCATCAAGCAAATGCAAATCAAATCCACAATGAGCTATCATCTCACACCTGTTAGAAAGGCTATTATCAAAAAGACAAGAAATAATAAATGTTTGTGAGGATGTACAGAAAAGAGAACACTTGTGCGTTGTCAGTGGGAATGTAAATTGTGCAGCCACTATTGAAAATAGTATGGAGGTTCCTAAAAAAATTAAACGTACAACTACCACATGATCTAGTAACTTCACTTCTGAGTATTTATCCGAAGGAAATGAAATCACTGTCATAAGATATTCGCAACCCCATGTTCTTTGCAGCATTATTTACAATAGCTAAGACATGGAAACAACCTAAGTGTCTACTAACAGTGCATAGATAAAGAAAATGTGGCATATTTATATAATGATTATTCAGTCATAAAAATGAAGGACTCCAGCCGTTTTCAGCAATGTGGATGTACATTAAGGGCATTAAGCTAAGTGAAATAATTCAGACAGAAAAAGACAAATATTGTATGCTATCACTAATATGTGGAATCTTTTTTTTTTTTTTTTTTGCGGTATGCGGGCCTCTCACTGTTGTGGCCTCTCCCGTTGCGCGGAGCACGGGCTCCGGACGCGCAGGCTCAGCGGCCATGGCTCACGGGCCCAGCCGCTCCGCGGCATGTGGGATTTTCCCAGACCGGGGCACAAACCCGTGTCCCCTGCATCGGCAGGCGGACTCTCAACCACTGCACCACCAGGGAAGCCCTGGGATTATTTTTAAAGATGGTACAATAAACCATCATTTTAGACAGAAAAGAATAAAATACGGAAGGTGAAACTGAAGACCCAAAGGGGAGAGTAATTCATAAGAATGACCAGAGCCACAGGGACAGGTCAGTAGCACAGGGAGAGGTGGTCTTAGAGGGAAGAGGGCCCTTTCTATCCTGAGATGATCCAAGGTAGAGAGGAAGAAGGGGGGAAGAGCCTGGAGCGACCTCAAAAATGACCTTGTTCTGCTCTGGTGCAGAGCATAGGGCCCAGGGGTCGGGGTGGGCTTGGGCTTTAGAGGGAGGTAGGCACTGCTTTGTCTGCATATCCACACCTGGGACCAGAATCCTTCCCATCTTCCTATTAAAACAGGTCCCAGGCATCCACGGCTCTGTGCTCCCACTTTTCTCCCTTCTAGAAAAGGGAGAAAAGATTCTTGCACAAGGAAAATATATGGACAAAGTCTGTTACTGGTTGTGGGTGTACTGCACTGGGCGGGTGGCTTCTCGGGGGAGTCCGGAAGAACCGTCTTCTCCTGGGAGCCAGTGCAAACTCAGCGGGTCTGAAGCTGAGGCCACTGCCGCCTGCCCAAGCCAGCTTCCCTCGCAGGTCGCTATTCCTGTTAGAGGCATTGATGTCCGGACAGCACTGAAGACCAGAGCTTCCCCCCTCAAGGGTCCTTTCACCTCTTCCTTGGGGTGTCTCCTGTGCCCACCTGGGGAATATCCTCACTCCCACTGTCGGCCTCCCATCCTAATCACCTCTCAGAAGGATGACAAAAGTACCTACCAGCTGGTCTCCCTGCCTCCAGCCTGTTCCCACTGCCCCCCAGCCAAACCCCGTAGTGCCCTGTTCTCCTCAGCTTAGGGGCCTTTGGCTATGCTGTTCCCTCTTGGTGAAGTGCCCTTCCTGCCTTCTCTTGGCCAACGCTGGTCATTCTCCAGACTCAGCTCTGACCCTCTCACTCAGGTTCAGCCCCTCCCTGGCACCGAGCCGACTGCACTGTGCAGTCTGGAGGGGTGTGTGAGGGCAGGAACACAGTTCTATTTAAGCCACAGTCATGTTATCCCAGCATCTAACCTGGTATCTGACCCTGAGTGAGTGCTTGGTAAGTGATGGAGAAGCTGAAGTGAAGAGTGATGCTCACAGCTTATTCCCCTCAAGTTGGAGGACTAGGGAACTAACACCTGTGTCATGTCTACTCCAGGAATCTCACCTAGTTATCCTAAGTGCTTTGAATATGCTATTTCGATAAGTCTCAGATCAACACAGAGGCAGAGGTTATTATTACTCTTTTGCAGATGAGGAAATGGGCTTAGAGAGGGAAAGCATTTACTCCAAGTCATCCTGTTAGCACCCACCACCGTCTAACTCCAAAGTCCCTATAATCAGTCAATGTATCATCATATTCTCTCTCATTCCCCAGCTAAACTCCCTAGTGATTGCAAAGCTTAGGGAACGAGGCAATTACTCTTTTCCATAGAAGTTTAGGGCTTCTAACAAATAATTTTCTGCCATCTATACATCTTTCAGTGTCTATTTCTTATCTTTACATCAGGCTGAGAGGTCCCCGCAGACCAGAACTATGTCTCATTCGTCTTTTTTTTGTTTTGCAGTACGCGGGCCTCTCACTGTTGTGGCTCCTCCCGTTGCGGAGCACAGGCTCCGGACCTGCAGGCTCAGCGGCCATGGCTCACGGGCCCAGCCGCTCCGCGGCATGTGGGATCCTCCCAGACTGGGGCGTGAACCCGTGTCCCCTGCAGCGGCAGGCGGACTCTCAACCACTGCGCCACCAGGGAAGCCCTCATTCATCTTTGTACAGCCTACAGTTCTCAGCAAGTTGTAGGTATTTTATAAATATGTACCGACTTGATAATCAAATTGTTGATTTATTAAATGAAGTTATGATGGTGAGTTTTCTGGAGTCGGGGCAGGAAGTTTTTTTGAGCACCTGGCCCATTCTGGCACCCAAATGATACTACATTGGTCATTTTCTAAGTACAGGGCCAGCCCTTGGGGCTGTAGATAGAACAAATTTAAATTCATGATGAATTCATTAAAAAAAGTCCAGGGTAAGAAATCTTTCAGGAGCACTAATGACACCATTTAAAACTGAATTAATTCTGTATGGTTTAAATGTTGTTACAGTGAAGTGCAAACGAACACAGTTGTGATGAGGCATTGCTTTGGAAAAAAGAATCTGTGAAGTGAGTCAATCATCATAGCTTAGCTGTTCATTAATACTACTTGACATTTCCTATCTTACATCCTTCTTCAGTTCATTTATTCCTCTCGTATTTACAGAGCACCTGTTTAAACAATGCAGGGGGCTGGGTGCTTGGGAACTGGCACAGAAATCTAAGTCTGCCCTGTAGGTCTTCGCTGCTCCAAGAAGAGCAGAGATCCAGCATGTGGAGAGTTCAGCCAAACTGCTCCGTGATGTTGCTGCCTTGCCATCCACCTTGTGTGGCCAAGTGGCCCACGGGGGCCTTAACTTGACATTAGCCTCTCATGCAAGTGCATGCCCTGGATTACAGCCCGTAGATTCACAAGTAAATTTAAGTTCCCTGTGACTTCTCTGATGACCCTTGTGATTAAAATAGTGTCTCTGCCTCCCAGGGCTTCCCCTTGCGTGCCCCTTAGATAAGACCCCCAAGAAGCTTACCAAAACCCTGCTCTTTTGGTTTAAACTCACCAATCTGGCCTTAGCCACAGAACCCCAAAGCACTCCACCCACCCACTCTTAAAAAGGCCTGTGGCCCAGGTCCTGCCACTCTACCCACACCCCACCTTGACTTCCCTGCCTGGCCCCGCAAGGCATGCTGGGTACCTCCTCCAGGACCTGTGGGTAGTAAACCCGTTTCAACTTCCCCTGTGGTCTTTTGTTGAACCTCACCATCGACACCCTGTGGCTCTACTTAACGTTGATCTGACAGACACAACGCAGCGGCAGCAGCAGCTGGGAGCTTGTTAGAAAGGCAGGATCTTAGACCCCATCCCAGACCTGCTGCAACAGAATCTCCAGTTTAACAAGACCCCCAGGTGATCGGAATGGGCATTAGTTTGAGAGGCACCATAAAACTCGCCAACATCCCACTGGCCATATAGGACAGTCAAAGGAGATGATTTCTCAGTGACTTAAAACCTTTTGAAGCAGGTCTACTCTATACGTGCATCAAGTCATTTTGTTGTGCACTTTAAAGTCACATATATAATAAATATTATATGTCAATCATATCTCAGTACAGCTGCAGGGGGAGGGGAAAGGCCTACCCTGACCACCCTATTTAGTCCTACCACCCGAATCCCTGACGCCACCACCCTCATAGTCTGCTCGCCCGGCTCTATTGTTTTTTGCGGGGTATTTATCACCTAACATGTAATGCAAGTTTATTTTGGATACAGTTCACTGTCTCCTACTGGAATTCAAGTCCACAAGGGCAGGGGCGCTTCTGATCCTCCTCTAGCCCCCAGCTCAGCCTGAGGCTAAGCTGAAAACAAATGTTTAATCATCAGATGAAGAATAGACGGCTGCTTCCAGGGCCCAGAGACCGTTCCTATTGCATGGCTTCTAGGCTGTCTACCGGTTCTGAGTCAGTGAAGAACAGCCTGGAGTCCTCGTGCCTCGTGGGTAGCATGGCCGTGGCATTGAAACTGGGATGCTTCTGAGATGGGGAGAGGAGGCACTATTAATAACTCTGCAGATACAACAGGTACAGAACTGTGACCTCACTTATGGGGCCCGCTCTGTTGCAGCTACAATCCAGTTCTAGGGAAGGGATCATGTCATGTATTTTTGTCTTAGTCTGGAATCATCGAGTTGCAAGAAACAGGATCCAACTCAAACTAGGTCAGGTTGAAAAGTGCCTTATTGAAGGTTATAGGAACATCTGGCAGAACCAAGTACAGGAGTTGCAGGCAGGCCTGAGTGCAATGGGAATGGGGGAAGCACTCCCTTGCTACTCCGTGAGCCCACGGTCCCCTCATCACTTGCCTCTGTCTCCCTTCTTTGCAGCTGCTTCCTCTCCACGCCTGTACCCCTGACTCCTAACCAATTCTTTTTTATACTTTGTGTGGTTGTCCTATGGGCATACCCCTGGCAGCTTGGGTGGGACAATTTTTTTTGGTGTATTTTTATTTGTAATATTTTTTGTGATTTAATTTGTTTTATTGTGGTAAGCACACACCATGAAATCTACCCTCTTAACAAATATCTAAGTGTACGTTACTGTGTGGCTTACTATAGGTACATCAAGAACTCATGTCTTGCGTAGCTGCAACTTATTAAACAGAAACTCCCTGTTTTCCCTTCCCAGTGATTTAGGTGCTTAAATCTACTTTAGATCTTCTCTACTTGCTGATTCTCCACCAGGTGCTGAATTATTCGCTCACAACCTCACAGTCATTCACAGAACGGATACTTCTTGATGTATGGCTGGGTAATAATACGGTTCAAGTGTGGAGTTACCTACAGAGACCTGGTTTTGGCTTCTGACCATCCTGGGTTCAAATCAGAGTCTCTCTGCCTGTGAGTTGTTTGGCTTTGGGCAGGTCGACTAGCTTGAGTTTCAGCTTCTTCATCTATTACAAAATGGGGAATAAATAGTTACCTGGCCGGGCTGTTGTGAGGATTGAATGTTACAACATTTGTAGAGTACCCAAAAGTTTCTGGCAAACAGTAGGTGCTCAATGAAAGGTCATTTCTCCCCATTTCCCTTTCTCTACCTGGAAGCCTGCTCTAGCTTAGGTGTGAAAAGAGAAAAGCATTCCCTGGGATATTTCTGGCTTACGGCAGTTTGGGAAAGCTAAGTAATCTATGGGAGTAAGGGAGAGAGGAGAGGATGCTATGATATTTTTGGCATGTGTTCGTGGTTTGGCATGGCCTAAAACTTGGGTCAATTAATATTCCTTTAATATGGAATGTTTCTTCTTCCCTGTCCCTTTAAACAGTCCATGTCTTCCACCAAGCCTTTTCTTGTAGCACTTTTGGGGTGGGACAATTCTTTACTGAGCCCGTTGTCCGGTGCAGAGTTGCTCGTTATTTAGCATCTCCTGCCTCTGCCCAGTAAATGCCAGTAGCACCTCCTTACCTATTCACTGTTACAACCTAAAATACCTCCGTGCATTTCCAAACACCCCCAACTACATGATAATATAGGTGTAGCATCCACTTCCAACAGAGTGTCAGGGTGTCAGTTCAAACTCCCAGGAGAGAAACTGATCACTCTGCAGCCACTGAATTGGACCCTGGTCCATCCAGCCACGACTGAAGTGTGAACGGTCGACCGCAACCACAGGATACACGCAAGGCTGCCGAGCCCTGCCCCCTCCGTGGAGAGTGAGGGCAGGGATAATTCCCAGAGAGGGGACTGTGCCTAATCAGCCTGTTAGATTAGCTAAGGATGGGGCCAATGGAAGGCGTTCTCAGGGATAATTACACTTGCTCAGGGGGCTCCAGTTACAGTGTTCAGTATCTCACCATGCTTTTCGAATCAAAGCCTACAGGTCATCTATTTTCCCTTCCCTTCTCCTTTGAACGCAAACCTCACCCCACCTTCTATTTTCTCCCTTTCCACTTTCTCCCATCTTGTACTCGTCTATGCCTCCTCCGACCTTTACGTCCATAAACCTGTGATCTCAGCGGTTCTGGCTTCTCCTGAATACCAGATAACGTTAGTTTACTGAAACCTGAGCGAGCTATTTCATAGTGGTAAGAACGCAAGAAAATGCCCTAATTTACCCCCAATTCACACACTTTTGGTGTATGTATTTGCCTTGCACAGCTGTTCAGTATTTGAAGAGGCCATCACAATGCTCAGAAGATAATCAAAGCTACTTAAGAATAACATGCTGTCTTTAAAAAAAAAACAAAAACCACTGCCCATGCTGAACTCAGAATGGTAATGAGCTCAGACAGGAACCCAGCTGAGATATTTGCATTTTACACGAACCTTTTTACGATACTGTAAATTTCACATTTTTACAGTTACAGGTCTTAATCATCATGAAAACCATTCCTGCACGTATCTTTGGTAAACGGAATTCAAATTTCCACATGATCTGTAAATACTAAATTGTTAATAGCTTCTCTAGGGTCTTGTGGCTTGTTCCGACCTCTTTGATGATTGCATCATTGTTTATGCATATAAAAATCACAATTAGACTCACACGCCTAATGTTAAGTCTCCCAAGCATTTTTCAGCCCATTTTTGCTTTTTGATACTCTTTAAGATAGACGACCAGGGGTTTGAAAAGCAATGAGTGTATTGGTTAAGGCTTCTAAATCCTTCTCACAAGTTTTTTCAATAAGCAACACAAAATAGCACAAAATCACGGAGATACAATATACGCTGGGCTTACTAACTGTAAATACCACCGTATCTATTGTTACACTCTAAAGCATTCATTTGTAACATCAATCACAAGGTCTGACCCGTAATTTTTAGTTGTTTCACTCAGTATTTAGCTCTTACATCTGCTTTTCCATTTATAATCTTTCTAAAACATTGCTTTAACCTCATTCATTTGAGGTTTTGAAACTGCTCTTTCTACATTTGCTTACTTCTTAGGGCACAAAGCTTTTTGTAGCAGACTCAGATTTCTTGGATCTAAGAAAGTATTTGATTTAAAAGTTATCTTTGAGCCGTTTAGCAGCGACTTATGGACATTGTAGGCTACCCTATGGGAATTCTGAATGTTTCATTCATTTGTATTTTATCGGTTCCATACGTTTGGGGGTAAAGGACATATAAAGTAGGGGATGTGGTCACAAGACAGTAAATTTAACAAGCTGTTTTTTGATTTAACCATACAACAAAAGTTTGTGCTGCCTCAAAAACATCCTTCACATAAAATGAAGGCCTTTATTCCATTGCTGTTACCTGCCAGAGATGATCCACAGATCCGTGGTAAACGCTGTCCAGACTGGCTCCACGGTCACGCCTCCATCCACGCTGCCATCTTGAAACCAGCTTTGAGAAGCAGGGAAGGCATTGGTTGAAGCTTATAAACCCCTTTCTCACACCAGGTGTGTGGGGTTAATGGTGTGATGGGGGCAATAGAAAAAGCACTAAGTTTCCATGGGAACAAATGGAAACTGAAGAATTTGGACACACCTGTAAAGGATCTGATGGGTCCTGCCTGGGCGTCTGACAAAGCCCTCTTGTCCTGACAGTATTGGGCCATAAGAGATGCCGGTCTGTCTTTTGAATTAATGTAAGAACTTCCCTGCTTCAGCCTCAGCAACGCGGCCCCTGGTTTATCCTTCTCAGATGTAAATGTGATTCTATCGTGTCTTCTTTGAAACTCTTCAAAGTTTTCCTATGGCTTGCAGGGAAAACATACAAATGAGTTGGCAAGACCTCTAAAGCTAGCATCCTTTGGCCCCAGCCATCCCTCTGGCCCTGCCTCAAAGCACTTCCTATTAGTCTAGCCCATTCCGGCCCTGTGGAGCTGCATGGAGCCATTTTCCTTTCACGTGTACATATCTGTCTAAAGGGACTCTCCCACCCCAACCCTCTTTTACCTGCCCTGGTAACCCCCTAGCAAACTCCTATTTATCCTTCAAGACCCAGTTCAAGCATTACTTCTATGAAGTTTTCCCTGACCACCAACCCCCTTCCAACAACTGCATTAGTAGTTCCCTCCTCGCTGACACAGCTCTGTGTTCATTTATTACATACTGTTGTAACTATCTTTTCTCCAATGGGCCAGTGGCTGTCTCGATTATATAACAAAGTCGCTTGAGAAGATTTTTTTTTCATAATACCTATGAAAAAGGTATTTTAGGCTGCATCTTTGAAGATTCCTGGGGTGGGACTCAGGAATTTTTTTTTTAAGTGCTCCAGGTGATTCTTATTTTTTAAAACACTTTAAAAAAATTATTTATTTATTTGGCTATGTCGGGTCTTAGTTGTGGTGCGAGGGATCTTTTGTTGTGGCGTGCGGGCTTCTCTCTAGTTGTGGCACACGGGCTTAGTTGGCCTGCGGCATGTGGGATCTTAGTTCCTCAACCAGGGATCAAACCGGCGTCTCCTGCACTGGAAGGCGGATTCTTAACCCCTGGACCACCAGGGAAGTCCCAAGTGCTCCAGCTGATTCTGATGTGCACAATGAAACTCACTGTCGAGATTGTTGAGAATTAGCATAATCAACTGTGAGCTCTGGGCAGGCCAGGACTGGGCTTTGTTCATTTTTTACCACGCATCTCGCCGCCCCCCCATCTATGGTAGAATGGCACCTACTAGACTCTCAGTTGATACTGGGTGTGGGTGGAGGGAGAAGGGAAGGAGAGGGGAAGAGAGGAAGGAAGGAAAAGAAAAAGAAAAAAGGAAGAAGGAAGGAAGGTAGAAAGAAAGGAAGAGAGAGAGGGAAGAAAGAAGGAAAGGGGGAAGGGAGAAAGGAAAGAAAGAAGAGAGGAAGGATGGGGAGAGAAATAGAGAGGGAAGGGACAGAGGAAGGAGGGAGAGGGAGAGAGAGAGAAAGGAAAAAGCAAGGGAGTTCTAGGCTTATTGGAAACATCTTACCTCTGGGGGAAAATACTGCAAATTAATACAGGTTGTTTTTATAAAAAGAAACCTCCTGGTTTGGCCATAAGCACTAGGTCTATCTCTCAAGAAGATACAAGCCAGAAGATATACACTTAGAAAGGTGAACTGTGGGCGCAGTTAACCATGGGAGTTATTAATGGGTTGGCCAAAAAGTTCATTCGGGTTTTTCTGTAAGATGTTATGGAAAAACCCGAACGAACTTTGTGGCCAACCCAACATAAGCCCCTTATAAGCACCACTCTGAACCACCTGTAGAAGACACATCAATCAGCCCCTTGAATTTGGCCCGCTGTACATCACTCCTCTGATAGCCTGGCATCTGGCTTAAAAGAATCTCCCCCTTCTGTGAGTCACAAATTATTCCCAAGACCAGCCAAGTGTTTCCATTCTCAAACCAGTTTTTTGACCATCAGGTGGTCCTCATACCAGAAAGTAGGATCAGCCTCCTGGTTCCACTGGTCAGCCCCGCCCCCGCCCAGAGCCATGGCCAGGCTGCTTCGGTCTGGCGGCAGAGATCTGCACTCAGCAGGCATCTTGTACAAGAGGACTGGAGAGACAAGAGAAGACTCCAGAGCGGGATTGGAAGGGAATCTTCCCCAGCTCCCAAGGGGTTTGCCGGCAGCAGGATTAGCGCGTCATTTCCCCCTGCACTGAATACCAGGACTGGGGCTAAGCATCGTGCAAAATCAGCCCCCCAGGGCTGCCAGACTGGTACAAAGGCAGACCTTTCCCAGCTTCTGGGATAACCCTTTCACACTCCTGGTTTTTGTAATTAGTGCAAAACAGACCTCAGGACTTTAGCAACCAGTCAGAGCTGACGAATCGCTGATGACTGCGGGGTTTTGTCTTTAAATATATGCCCTGGTTAGAGAAGGAAAACTCATTGTGCAGGGCGCAGCATTTCAAGCACAAACGTGATCTGGGGAAGAGTTATGATTGCAGCAACCACTGCATGATTCTCCTTTGGGGCTCTGCCAGAGTTCCCATAAAACCCTCCTTTTTCTGGCGTCTACACCACGAGCTCTTATGTAATCAATTTAAGAGGCTTTTATGAGATGCCAGAGCATGTTACTTAAAGCATTCCCATTTATTTTGCCTTACTTTATGTTTTTATTACATAGAATTTGAATTAAATCCATTTGGCAATGTTTTACAGTGGAGGGAGGCGGGGTCCATCAGGAAGAGAAAGGGAATTTGTCATGAGGGGGAAGTTCTAGCGGTCAGGCTGTTCAGACTCCTTGGAGGAAGCAGAAGTAAAGGTGCCTCAGGTGGGAAGCACATCCTCCCCGCAACTTGGTGAGAATGGACAGTTCCTTAGGCATCACTAGGCTTCCGTCTCTCCTACAATCAGTGGTAATTTTTCCAAAGGCTCTCTCTGCCCACCACTGTTCTGTTCAAAGCCCTCCAGTGACGTCACGTTGCCTTCAAAATAAAGCCCAGATGCCACAGTGTGCTGTTTTTCATCATCTGTGATCGGCCCTCAATCTGCCTCTCCAATGTGACTTAGCTCTTCCCTTCTCTTGCTTCTCGCTCTACGTCTAAACATGAACTTCCACTCACTCCCACTCACCAGCCTTCGAATCCTACCCGATGGTCAAGGCCCAGACACGACGTCATCCCAGACTCAACATTTCACAGAATACTTCTGGAAGGAAGTCGTTGCTTCCTGTTCTGAATACCTGCGGCATTTTCTTTTTACATCTGACAATGATCACTTTTTATTTTGACTTGTGCGTGCATCCCTTTCAAAAACTTCTAAGTCCAGGGCAACAGTTGCCCACATGTTTTATCTCTGAATTATGCTCAGCACCTAGTGGCCTAACCTGAACGCCAGAGGGACCCAATACATACTCCCTGAATGGCTATGTCTATGCTGGCGGCCCCAGTAAGCAATTTCAGAATTAAGAAGCATTTGCTACTTAAGTGTAAATGGGCCCAAGGGCTTGATTCAGAGGCTGCTCCACAGCTGTTCACACTCCCACCCAAGAGCAGTCCTGGCGATCACACAGATCAGCCTCACGGCACCATGGGTTCAGCTCCGCCCCAGCCCAGAGCCAAGGCCAGGCTGATTTGCTCTGACGTCAGAGATCTGCACTCGGACGGCATCCTGCCGACGAGGACTGAGTTACTGAGGACGAGGATTGCTTCACCCGGTTGCAGTAAAGAGGAGTCCTCTTAGGTATTACATAAAATCAAGCTCAGCTTGAGGATCCAGACGGAGCTGTCATCAGGCCAAGCCCCTCGTGGACACACCTAGGGTCTGGATCGGGGGCCCTTCATTCTGGTGCCCCACCTTGGTCAGACACCACCTCACCTCGGTTTCTACCTGCTGAGTCACCCGCAGGCCCTCCACCTAGACAAGGTCTCCCCATGCCCGACTCCACTGCATGGCCTTTGAGCTGGAGTTCTTGCAACCAGCCGTCTCTCTTTTTTTTTTTTCTTTTTTGCGGTACGCGGGCCTCTCACTGTTGTGGCCTCTCCCGTTGCGGAGCACAGGCTCCGGACGCGCAGGCTCAACGGCCATGGCTCACGGGCCCAGCCGCTCCGCGGCATGTGGGATCTTCCCGGACCGGGGCACGAACCCGTGTCCCCTGCATCGGCAGGCGGACTCTCAACCACTGCGCCACCAGGGAAGCCCCCGTCTCTCTCGTTTTTAGTTTAGAGTTCTGAGTAAAGGCATTTGATTGGTCTAGTACATCTCTGTAAGCCAGATGACCGCGGCCCTTAGGTCAGGTGCCTTCCGTGGAGTCCAGGGACTCACGTGCATCCCTGGGTGTGTGCAGTGGAAGCTACTGGTCAGGCAGGCACTGCCACGTACCTGTGGAGGATCGTGCCCTGCCTCCACCGTGACCTTGCGCCTCAGTGAGCGTGGGAAGCACGGCCTCTGCTCCCTGTCTGAGCAGCAAAAGAAACACAGTGATCAAATGTGACCCCTAATTTACCCAGATGTCCAGGCTTTGATGAGGTGAAGTGAGAATTGGGGGCAGTAGTGTGGGGAGAATGAAATCACCACAAGTGACCCCAGACTTGTTAGGAAATAAAAACTAAAAACATACACAAGGGAGAAAGAGAAGACAACACCACAGTTAGCAGCTGAAGCCCGAGGACAGTCTTCTGTACTAAGTGATAAACTCAATGTCTTATTTAGAACCTTAAATAGAGCTCATTTGGTCCTCCTGTATTTTAGACTCATATTCTATGCCGGGTCCTCATTTTTAAGACATTTGAGGTTGTCTGTTGGATATTTAAAAAGCAAAAAAAATCATAAGCCATTGCCTGATTAATGCCTAAGACACAGCCGTTTCTGATGTTCATCGCGAGTTGCGCCTCTAGAAGTGGCTGATGCTCGTTCAATTTTTACCTAACAAGCTCTCCGTTCTCAAGTCTCTGGTACTTTATAATCACAGATGGAGAGCCACGATTAGCTGTGCAACCTGGTGACCACAAAAAGCACTAGTTATTTCTTTTAGCACACTCAGGCCCTGATGTATCTCTGAAAAGAGTCTAAGATCTGATTACAGGGCACTAACGGTCACGGAGGCCCTATTGCCCTTCCCCTCCCGCCTCCCAGGCTTCCTTCTCTTTCTTCCTTCAGGAATCCTTTGGCTCAGAGGATGAATCCAATACCGATCTTAAGAGCCAACATCTATTGAACGCCTAATCTACACCAGGCACCCTTGTAAGCGCGTCCCGTAATTACGTCACTGAATCCTCACAACAGCCCCACGGGGTGGGTGCCATCCATACCTCTAATTTTCAGAGATATTTTCAATGGTCTCCTTCCAATCTGGGCCGGGGATGAAGTGGGGGTGAGGAGGAAGGAGGGTACATGAGAAAGGCGGGGCGCATGCGGCACAAAGCCGACCTGATAAAACTTACTAGGTTGTGAAGTAGAGCGAGTGACTCAACGTCTCCATGCCTCAGTTTCCTCACGTGCAAAAGGAGAATAACAGCACAGACCTACCTCACAGAGAAGTTGGGAGGATTAACTCATGCCTGGAACAGACAGAGAGCTCTGTTATTGGCAGTGGTTATAAGTATCCTATCAACTCATCATGCTCTACCCCAATGCCAACTGCAGCCCCTCCCAGCAGGGCCTTGCTTCCCAGAGTTCTAGGAAGCAATCTGAATGGTTGATTTCCAAAGAGATGCACTAGGGGGAAGCTTCCTGAGGATGGAATTCCTGGACCTACAACGAGGTGATGAAAATAGGTCGTGGCACATAATATTAGTTTATTTCATTTGCACAACAGCTTCTGAGATAACAGATGATTTCATCCTCATTTTACAAGTGAGGCACAGTAAAATGAATCACTTTGCCCAACATCAAAGTTGGGTGAGCGGAAGAGCCATCCTTCCAGCCTGGGCACTGCACCAGTGGCCACCCCATCTCACCACGCTGAGTTGCAATGAAAGGAAGAGGGAGTGATGGGAACACATCCTAATGGGACCGGCGTTTAATCAGTGGGCCCCCTGCGGGGTTTTTTTTTAAATCAGGCAGACCTGCCACCTCTAGCTCCCAAGCCTGGCATATCTGCGGCAGCGGGAAGCCCAGCTCTCCCTGCCCACGGGCACCCTCCTGTGTGGCTGCAGCTCCATTTCTCATCACCCATCATCACCCCAATGCCACACGCAGAAAAAGACAGGGGAAAGACATATCTTCTGTATGGCCTGGAAGACTTAAATTTAGGAGTTAATTCTGCTTGAGTACTAAGACAACAGAAATATGGAATGCTTATGGGGTACTTTCTTTCTTGTCAATTGATTGTTAATTTCACGTGACTTTTTACTTACTTTCTTGGGGAAAATCCTACACTCTCCCCCTCCACCCTGTAGATGGATGTCTTGAGATCTCTCTCATGTCCCTCATTATTTTCACGTTTATGCTTTCTTTAAAAACTATTTTTTCACTTTGTCACTCCCTGGGGCTGCCATTAAGTCCTACAGCCTCATTTATCTCTTCAGCAGCGTTAAAATGTAAACCTGAGTTCCACCCCTCACCTGACCTCTGCCGTGGGGTTTCTCAGCTCCTTCCAACGAGGGCTAGAAACTCTCCCCAGCTCTGCTGACAGGAAGACAAAAGCGGGGAGCCTGAGCCCCTGAAGTCCAGCCACAGTCCGTGGGCAGAGCGCAGCTTGGCTGACGTGAGTTTTTAGACAGCTGCGCACTCTTTAAAACAATAAACCTGGACAGTTATTTCCATCCCTAAAAAAGAATTAAACTTTAACAAATTCCCAGTGTTTTTTATCTCCCAATAGAAAGATCCTTAGGGATTTTGCCCTGGGCATTTCAGACTGAGGCTAGTTCTGTTTCAGACATAATCTCCTCAAAACTAGGAGACCCTCAGCCAATCAAATCTGAGGGCTTCACCTGACCACCCCCCCAAAGCACATTTACTAAGGGGTCCATGATAATGGGTGTGCTTTGCATTTTTTCTATAGTAAGGGAGGAAAAGCAGCAGCTTCCTATCCCAGAATCTTGGACTACTTCAATATGCAACAAATAGTGAGCACCTACGAGGTACCAGGCAGTGACTGTGCTAGGGTAGAAAAGAGACCCTACGATGGTTCTAGGAAGGAAAGAAATCATACACCAGTTTCCATCCTCTCTGATCTCAGATCCAATGAAGAGATACATTCAAGAACCTGACAGGAGGAGATTAAAATATCAGCTTTAGGGCTTCCCTGGTGGCGCAGTGGTTGAGAGTCCGCCTGCCGATGCAGGGGACGCAGGTTCGTGTCCCGGTCCGGGAAGATCCCACATGCCTCGGAGCGGCTGGGCCCGTGAGCCACGGCCGCTGAGCCTGCGCGTCCGGAGCCTGTGCTCCACAACGGGAGAAGCCACAACAGTGAGAGGCCCGCGTATTGCAAAAAAAAAAAAAAAAAAAAAAAAAAAAAAAAAAAATCAGCTTTATTATTAGTAAAAGCTGGATTGGAGGATGTGGCTTAGCTATGCAGCCTCTTACTATTTCCCACTCCTGCCCAACCCACCCCTGGAGAGCCAGCCTCCCGCAAGGGGCAGAGCGGGTACGCCCAGGGAGCTGGCCCCAAGCTGAGAGCTGACAGGCAAACCTCCACGGGGGCAGATCTGAAAGAGAAAGGACCGTACCAGTCTCAGGCCCTTTTCCAAGCTCACAGGTTCCATGCACCAGTTACTCCTCTGCAAAGAAGGAAGAGTGAGGGCGGGAGGAGGGCCAGGAGTGTTGCTCTGGCTGAAGCCCCCGCACCGGGAACTAGCCACGCCCCTCATAAACACGTTCCCTCCTCTCATGGAGAAGACAGCCCAGCGGGGAAAAGGAAAAGAAGTACACAACGATGGAGGCAAGATCATTGCTTTACACAGTAAGGGGGTCTCTGGGCTAAGGCCAGAAGGATGAGCGGGGCCCCTGCCAGCTGGGCAGGTTGCGGAGGACTCAGATGCACGAAGGCTCAGAGCCTGATATAAAGCGCGTGAGTGCAAGATGAGGGCGGACGTGGGGAAGCGACCAAGGTGGACTTCCCCCTCCTGGCTCTGTAAGGACCAGCTTCCTCCGCATCCATGACTTTTGCACTCAAGGAATAAGGAAATGAGCACAGGACCCAGGACGTAGATGCTCCAAGGGCAAAGGAAGGTTTGCTCGTGTGCCTGCGGCGGCCTCGTGCGTGTAGGTGCTCTGCAAGTATTTGTTCTTTGAACTCACATCACATCCCTCCAGCAGCTCTCTGCCCAGCCTGCAGCAGGCCACTTTTCCTTTGAGACTGTTTCTTTCAGCTGAAGAGACCCCAATCCGAGTCACCTTCCCACTTCCTCAGCCTCTGCTGTGAACATTCCAGAAGTGATGTTTGCATAAGCCTGATGCTCTCAGGAGCATCTGTAAAACGGTAAATACAGTTTTATTATTAGAAGACGATGAATTTTTAAAATGCCAATTCCAGGCTTTTCATTGTGACAGAGTGTAACTCAAGTCTGCATAGACTTTGTTCTTTCCTCATCAGAAACCTTGCAGGTCTCAGCTCTGGGCTGAGGACACGACTCTGGGCAACGGTCAAGGCCACAGGTGCCCAGGGGAGACGGGGCGGTCCTGTGAGTGATGGAGCTTGCCCAGTCGGAGCACGGCCGCCCAGCTCCTAGGAATGTTCGGGAATATAGGTGCAGCCATAGCTTGTCAACATTTTCAGCCTTATACTCATTTTTCCTTTCATGGTTCCAATTGGAGGACTTGTCCTAATTAAGGTTTATGCCTTATAGCACTGCTTCTTAGCCAAACAGGGTTGGGGCCACACAGGGCAGAGCCTGTGACGTCACACCAGTCTTGGTTCAAATCCTGATTCCGTCGCTTACTGGCTGTGTGATTTTGGCAAATCATTTAATCTTTCTGGACCTCATCTGCAAAACAGGAATGTTCACAATCCCTATTTCAAAGGATGACTGTGAGAGATACCACAGGTAAAGCACGGAGCACCCTCTTCTGGCAGAGCAAAACCCCAGAGAGAGGTTTCCCTGACCCTCAACGCCTCCTGCCCCCAACAGAGAACCCAGGGGAAATGGAAAGCCAAGTGGGCATCTCCTGGGGAGAGAAAAATAAGACCAGAATCAGCCAGCATCTGGGGCACTTCCTTAATTCTCAGCAGGTTGCTGATCTAACTGGGAAACAATTTGTCACACACCCTTACTGATGGGATCAAATAAGCTTGCAGGGCAAAGTCTGAGGCATGGAGGCCTCTTAAACCCTTGGCAATGACCCTCGGGCCCTGCAGGGGTATGAAGCAGTTCCTTCTCTTGGATGAAGACTACTTCCCAGCCTCCTCCAGGACTTGACCGGAGAGCTTGATGTAACTCACTTTCATGGCATTTATTATTCTACCCCATTTCTCACTGTCTGCGGGCACGTCTCTTCCCCATTAGAATGCAAGCCAGTGGGAGGTAGGTTGGACGGCGGGCAGAATCTTCGTCTCCTTCATCCTCCACCAACTTGCCCAGTGACTGCCAAGTAGTGCTAAAAAAAACCCAAAACCCGAACCAAACAACTCTCCTAATGAAGGGCTGAGCCACGCCCACCACAGTGCCACAGGGCCTAAACTCTCTGCTAATCCCATGCCAGCTTTTATCCATTGATAGTTTTCACGTCCTTTTCCATTTTAAAGCTCTCAGTGATATCAATTATTGCCTCCACCATAAGACTGTTGTCTGTCTTCTCCTTTACCTTACAGATTCTTTGGGGGCCTGTACAACTTTGAACATGAAACTTTAAAAATAATGGACTGTGAAGAATAGGAACTAGGTCTTTAAAAAAATTTTTTTTGAGGCAAAATTCACATAATACAATTAGCTATCTTAAAGTGTACAATTCAGCAACATTTAGTACATTCACATGGTTGTGCAACCACCATCTATATCTAGTTCCAAAAGATTTTCATCACCCAAAAGGAAATCCCTGGGACTTCCCTGGCGGTGCAGTGGTTAAGAATCCGCCTGCCAATGCAGGGGACACGGGTTCGATCCCTGGTCTGGGAAGATCCCACGTGCCGCGGAGCAGCTAAGCCCCGTGAGCCACAACTACTGAGCCGGTGCTCTGGAGCCCACGAGCCACAACTACGGAAGCCCACGTGCCGCAGCTACTGAAGCCCACATGCCTAGAGCCCGTACTCTGCAACAAGAGAAGCCACCGCAATGAGAAGTCCGGCACCGCAACGAAGAGTAGCCCCTGCTCGCTGCAACTAGAGAAAGTCCGCACGCAGCAATGAGGACCCAACACAGCCAAAAATAAATAATTAATTAAATTTTTAAAAAGAGAGAGAGCTATGCTTTAAAAAACAAAAACAAAAAAACCTGAAGGAAATCCTTACCCATCGAGCAGTCACTCCCTCTACCTCCACCCCACCAGCCCCCGGCATCAATCAATCTGCATTTTGTCTCTGTAATAGATTTACCTATGCTGGATATTTCATAAATTAAAGGCAATCACATAACATGTGGCCTTTTGTGTCTGCCTTCTTCCATGTTTTCAAGGTTCATCCATGTCGCAGTAGGCATCAGTATTTTATTCCTTTGTATAGACTGAGCAATATTCTATTGTGTATACATTTTGTTTACCCATTCATTCGTTGAAGGATATCTTAGTTGTTCCGACCTTTTGGCTATGATGACTAACACTGCTGTGAATATTTGTGGGGAACTGGGTTTTTTAAACCATTGTATTCTGGGTACAGTGGCCCTGCAATAAATATCTATTAAATAGTTGGATGGATTTCAAAAATGGTTGTGAAAAAATAGGCCAATGTCATAGAATTTAAGGTGGAAGCTTAAAGGGTCCTGTTACCTCTTCTCCAGCTCCAAGGAAAACAGCTCACACTGTTCAGTGCTTGGCAGATGTAATGGGTGCTGACAGTGATGACAAGACGGGCGGTAACAATGAAGAGGAAACTCAGGATGATCGTTATAGACCTGGTCCTGGCGGTAGCGCCGGCTTTCATGGACTCATAGATGAATTCATTACGGCCACACTGGGTAACTTAAAGATCGGTGGCCGGTGTTTTAGATGTTCCTCAGCTCCTGCAGAAATCCAGAGAAAGAAATCAAAAGTTCTGAGATTGGACAAGAACTTGGTATTTGCCCCACGTCTGCCCCAAGGAGCAGTGGAAACACCGTCCCGAGAGTGGAGCCGTGACATGCCGGGATGCCAGAGTGACAAAGGGACAGGCCTGCTGTGGGATGGTGGGCCGGGGCTGGCTCTTTTGAGGGAGGAGAGCAAACTGACCCCGAGCCCAAGAGAAAAGGCTGTGCCAGGCCCAGGGAGAAGAGCGATGTGGTTGCACATCAAAGAGCAGTCATATCGTGGAAAGAAAAATGGCTCCTACAGTGGCCTTGTCAGTGGCACCTGAACAAATTGTCAGTAACTATGTTCAAGGTGTCGGTGTGACTATAAAGTACGTCCTGGATCGTGGCACATTTGGAAGAATAATGAATGGTACAGTTTTGTTGTTAGGGTGCCACTTCCCAGTTGTGTGGTGAAGAACTTGAAATAGCCAATGATCCCACATTCATTCATTCAGTCGTTCGTGCATTGAGCAAACATTTACGGCATAACGTCCACGTGCACGGCACTGTGCTCCGTACTCCAGGATTACTGTCAGCAGCTCATTCATCAATGAGCAGGGGCAATTTGGTCTTAAAGGCTGAACAGAAATTTACCAGGACGGGCATGGGCTGGGGAGGGGAAGGCACAGGCCTGAAAATCTAACCTTGAGGAAGATGAAAAAATATGTCCCAGAGACAAGGTTTTTTCAAGTCCAGATAATGCAGTTATCACTTTGAAAATCTTTGGCATGATCTATCATCGGGCAATAGCTGAAGAAAGTGATTTTGGAGTAAAATATCTTTCTTACTCATCATTTATTAGACAGTGGTTACCTGCCAATGTTCAGAAGGAACTGAAGTGACTTACAATAAAAATTCCTTATTCTCAGTGTGAGAGAAAGCCCCGCTATCTGCGGTTTTAGCAGACGCTGTGGCCCTCGGGGTTCCTGCAGGCAGCCACCTCCACTTGCCCGGCTCCGGCTCTGCCCGAGGGCTTTCCCAGGAAATGGAAATGCTAGGAGGCAATGCCCCAGCAGCCCCAGGCCAATGACAGAAGAGGGTTGGAGGACAAATACTCCAACCTCCTCGGGTGGGACATTCTCCATGGTCATCGGAGGCCCCCTTTCCCTGGCAGGACTGAATCCCAACCTCATGCCCTCTGTATTGCTGTCCTTCCCTTCCCTTCCTCATTTCTCCGCCTACTCACAGCGCTTCCTGGGATCACCTCCCGAGTTTGCATTCAAAACTTTGTCTCAGGGCTTCCCTGGTGGCGCAGTGGTTGAGAGTCCGCCTGCCGATGCAGGGGACACGGGTTCGTGCCTTGGTCCGGGAAGATCCCACATGCCGCGGAGCGGCTGGGCCCGTAAGCCATGGCCACTGAGCCTGCGCATCCGGAGCCTGTGCTCCGCAACAGGAGAGGCCACAGCAGTGAGAGGCCTGTGTACCGGGAAAAAAAAGAAAAAAAAAACACAAACTTTGTCTCAGGGTCTGTTTCAGGAGGAAGCCAGCTGTTGCAGGTTGAACTGTGTTTCCCAAAAGACATGCGGAAGCTTTAACCTTCCCTCCCCAACCTGTGCACGTGACCTCATTTGGAAATAGGATCTTTGTAATTGAAATCAAGTTAGGATGAGGTCCTCCTGGATTAGAGTGGGCCCTAATCCATTATGACTGGCATCCCTATAAGAAGAGTCATAGACAGACGCAGGGAGAAGGCCACGTGAAGGTGGAGGCAGGGATTGGAGGGATGTGTCTACAAGCCAAGGAACATCAGGGATCGCCAGCAACCTCCAGAAGCCAGGAGAGGGGCATGGAAAGGATTCTCTCTCTCAGGACCTCCAAAAGGAACCAGTCCGGCTGATACCTGGATTTTGGACTTCTGGCCTCAAGAACTGTGAGTGAATAAATTCCTGTTCCTGTAAGCCACCCAGTTTGTGGTCCTTTGTTATAGGTTCCCTAGGAAACAAATACACCAACCTATGACAAAAGTGAATGTTTCATTCTTTTGAATTTTCCAGGAGTCTGGGGTTCTTTGACCATGTGCTTCAGAGACCCTTACTGCCGGGGTCCACACTGTCCCTGCTCTGGGGTCAGACTGTGATGACAGGAGGGCTCAGGCAGAAAGGACGGGAGGAGGAGGCTAGTGGACCCTGCCGGGGTCCTCCTGGGTGGTCACAGCCAATGAAAATAACGGTGTGACCAGGTTTACCAAACAGGAGGGATTGGAAATGCCTGATGCTTCTGTAACATTTACAGGTCTTTTCTATACTCCCCCACAAAACCCTACACTCACATGTAACTGAGCTTGTACAGCTGTTAAATGCTACAGTATGCTGTTTGCCAACATCAGATGGATCACGGCACTAATTAAATCCTGGCAGGGGAGTTCATATAAATGTAAAACTTGTTTATGTCAAACTATACATTCCAAATCTCTTGACTGCTTACATTTCTATTCCATTTCCAAGAAAGGAAGGAAGGAAGGAAGGAAGAAAAGAAAGAAAGAAAGAAAGAAAGGAAGGAAGGAAGGAAGAAAGAAAGAAAGAAAGAAAGAAAGAAAGAAGGAAAGAAGGAAAGAAAGAAAATCATTGACCTCTTTTGGAAATTATCTTAATCCTTTATCAAAACCCAATTCCAGTTTTCAAACCTTCAACTGTTTCTATCTTCTTTATCTTTATTGAGCCAGCTGCCTCTTCCTTAACTTGCATTCAGTCCTTTTCTGTAAGAAATAAATCTGCTTTGAAGTGTTTGCCCTTGAGCCCTGAAGACAGAGGAAGGACAGAGGAAAATCAGCACAGCCTGATAAAGACGCTGCAAGCCCTCTCCTGAGGCTGGGGAGACGCTTCCTGCGTGTCTTTGGAACCTTGGAGTTTTCCTCCTGGTCTTTTATCCCCTAGGCCAGAGATATCAGGTTCCCAAAGCAAAACCCAGTGCGGACCTGTGGCTGGAAGTGGCCGTAGCAATTTGGAATCTCTTTTAAGGATTCCCTCCCGCTCTTCAGCAGACAAGCGTTGCCATGGTAACCCTCCAGGGGGCATTTTCAACCAGACAGAGACATTCCAACTTGTGAAGATGGTTGGTTAGGAAAATCTATCTTGACAAATAGTTGGCGTTTTAATTTGAGGCAGAGTCAGAAACTCTGCCTACGGCTCTGAGTGACCCTTTGAGCAGGAGAATGCAAGTGATCAAAGTAATCTGAAATGTCTGTAATCAGACTCCCAACTGGGCAGAGCAGGGCCCGGAAGCCCTTTTGGGGAGGTCTCTCCATAAGAAAGAGGCCCGGCTACTGAGATATCCTGTGAGTGTTGTTACGAGCAGAAGTCAATGGTGTTGATTCCTCCTGGAAAGGGAGACGGGCGTTCTTTTCTTTTACACTCTTACTTATTCACTCTCCCCATCTCCCTCCTAGAATCTTCCTGCCTTTCCGGGTTCCATTTCTCTTAGGCCACATACCATATTGGATTTTGAATTCATTTGAACCTGGAGCTCAATCCCAGCTGTGTGACCTTGTTCCTTAACCTCTCTGGGCCACAGTTTCCTCATTGTTAAATGGAGCTAGTACGGTGGAAGATACTTGTAAACACTGAATGGGATGACATCTGTACCTGGGTTAGCACAAAAGCAGCACAGAGCTACCCAATAAACATTGGTTCCTTCCCCTCTTATAACTTTTCTTTTTCTTTGTATTCTTTGTGCAAAGAAGAGTGACCACGAATTAGAGAGAGAGATGCCATCCTTCAGTTAAGTGGGTGTTTGGCGAAAACAAGAGCATGTGATCGTACCTACCGTTCAAATGGAGAGACCCTCACAGGATAAAGGCACGATATCCCAAGAGAGCTGGAACAGGACCAGCAGAAGTATCAATTAATCAACAAAATCTTGCTATGCCACTTCTAGTAAGTCCAGACTGCTGGGGGTAGGGGTAGGAGGAGACGCAAAAGTGTGTCCAATAGCACATTATGAATGTAGTTAATGTCACTGAACTATACTCTTAAAAAATAGTTACGATGGTAAATTTCATGTTATGTGTCCTATCACAATTTTTTTAAAAAAAGTGTCACTAGTGGGCTTCCCTGATGGCGCAGTGGTTGAGAGTCCGCCTGCCGATGCAGGGGACAAGGGTTCGTGCCCCGGTCCGGGAAGATCCCACATGCCGCGGAGCAGCTGGGCCCATGAGCCACGGCCGCTGAGCCTGCGCGTCCGGAGCCTGTGCTCCGCAACGGGAGAGGCCACAACAGTGAGAGGTCCGCGTACTGCAAAAAAAAAAAAAAAAAAAAAAAAAAAGCCACAAGCTCCATTCAGCACCCTCGGAGGAGGGACCACAGCAGCTTGGGAGAGAGGAGGTTTGCAGCTGGGGTGGAGCAAAGAGGGGCTGGAAAGAAGCAATGAAATGCAGTGCTGCTAAAAAAAAATAGCAGGAAAAACCCAGTCGTGGCCAAGTCCTGGGGGACTCTGAGAGCTGGAGGGAGGCTCACTGCCCATGTTGAGTCATTAATGGGGAGCCACTGAGGACCGTGAGGAAGGGCGTGCCCATACCAGATCTTTAGGAAGGTTCCTCCAGCCTCGATCTGGGGGTCACACCCAAATGGAACGACCCCCTACATACGAACGAGTTCTGTTCTCAGAGCACATTCGTAAGTCCAATTTGTTTGTAAGTCCAACAAAGTTAGCCTAGGTTCTCAACACAATCGGCTATACAGTACTGTACTGTAATAGGTTTATAATACTTTTCACACAAATAATACATAAAAAACAAACACAAAAAATAAACAGTGTTAATATTATAGTACAGTACCTTGAAAAGTACAGTAGTACCAGCTACATCACTGCTGTTTTTTTAAAAATAAATTTTATTTATTTATTTTTGGCTGCATTGGGTCTTTGTTGCGGTATGTGGGCTTCTCATTGCGGTGGCTTCTCTTGTTGTGGAGCACGGGCTCTAGGCACACGGGCTTCAGTAGTTGTGGCATGCAGGCTCAGTAGTTGTGGCTCACAGGCTCTAGAGCAGAGTCTCAGTAGTTGTGGTGCATGGGATTCATTGCTCCGTGGCATGTGGGATCCTCCCAGACCAGGGCTCGAACCCGTGTCCCCTGCCTTGGCAGGTGGATTCTTAACCACTGAGCCACCAGGGAAGTCCCTCACTGCTGTTTTTAAGCTTGCTTCTGGACATCCTGGGCTTGAAATAAAGATACTGTACTACTGTATACAGTGCTGTACAGTAGAGTACACAGAAGCACAACCACTTGTAGAGGATGCACATACGTGACAACGTACGCCAGACACGTGAACTAACTTACGTGACTGGACATGCGAACACATGTTCGCATCTTTGAAAGTTCACAACTCAGAGGTTCACACGTAGGGGACTTACTGTATTTGATGGTGATGTCGGCCTCAGGGTTAGTCTCTCCCTATTTTCTGAGCAGGTACACTTTCTCCCTTTCTGTGCACATCTCCTCGTGGGAGGAGGCGGCAGAGCGAGGTGGTCAAGAGCTCTGCTAAGCTCTGCCTCTTTGCAGCTGTGTGTCTGGGGCAAATTACTTTTCCTCTCTGAGCTGAGTTTCCTCTTCTGTAAAATAAGCATAATACTATGCACCTCAGAGGGTTGCTGTGAAAGACACAGGAGAAAAAGGTTATGCATCTCATGGCAGAGTGTTACACGTCTCTGAATGACACTCATTATTATCACTATTAGGACATGTCAAAGTGCCCTGCTTCTTCAGTGCAAGCAGGTCTGACCAGAACCAAGACTGTGAAGAAAGGGCAATTAGCCTTTGGTCTCCTTTTATCTGTACCCACAATTCCCAAGCTGCAAAAACTCATTTGGTGGCAAAACCTGCCCTGGAGTCGAGGGCACCTAGTAACAGACTGTATCTCACTTAGTGTGGGACATGCCATTTTACTGCTGAAGTGCTCGCGTGCTTGATGATGCGAGGCTTGGCTACGGTGCCCACCTGTTTAGTCACACAATAGTCTAGCAGTTGCTGTGAAGGTATTTGAAAGATGCACTTAACACCTGCTATGAACTGACTTTCAATAAAGAAGACTGGCCTCAAATGTAGGTGGGCCTCTGTATTCGTTTGCTCCGGCTGCCATATCAGAATACCATAGACTGGGGGGCTTAAACAACATACATTTATTTCTCACAGTTCTGGAGGCTAGAAGTCCAAGATCAAGGTGTTATCAGGTTTGGCTTTTTCTGAGGTCTCTCTCCTTGGCTTGAAAACCTTCTCTCTGTGTCCTCACAAGGCTTTTTCTCTGCATGCCCCTCCCTGGTGTCACTTCCTCTTCTTATAAGGACCAGTCATGTTGGATTAGGACCCCACTCTATGCCTTCATTTAACCTTAATTATCTCTTTAGAGACCCTATCTCCAAATATAATCACATCGGAGGTTAGGATTCTAACATGTGTATTCTGGGAGGACAAAATTCAGTCTGTAACCGTCTCATCCAATGAGCTGAAGGTCTTAAGAGCAAACACTGGGATTTCCTGGAGAAGAAGAAATTTTGCCTCCAGACTGTA